>NC_142171.1:42254992-42381695 GCF_029865625.1 Vigna umbellata
TATAAAAATCATTATGTTTACTTGATTTGGAAATAAAAAGGCATATATAAACATAAATCATATCATAATCAAAAGAACAACAAATTTATTTCTTATAACATTAGAATCTAGTTAAGAAATTACAATAGAATTAACCCTAAAAGCTTACCACTCCATGGTGGAGACAATGAAATAAGGTCCCCAAAAGGGTTATAAACCTCTTCTGATGTGTTTTTCTAAGTCTTTTTATATAGAAATTGGATTGATCTTTCTTTTGGGCTTTTCTATTGCTCTAATACTCTTTTTGATAATGTAACCTCTTCTAATTATCTTTTAAATAAATCTAATGTCGTTGAGATATATTTGGTTGTTATGGAGATTTAAAAATATTTAAGAAGATCTTGTTAGATCCAAAAAGATTTGACAATTATTATCTTTTGATGTTCTATGATATGATTAAATAAGATAATTATTTAAATATATCAATTGAAATATCTAAGGGTTAAATATGTTTTTAGTCCCTTAACTATCAAGCGATTTTATTTTTCGTCCCTATTTCAAACTTTGTACGATTTAGTCCCTCTCCTTAAGGAAATCATAATTTTTGGTCCTCCAAAACAAACGGCGTTAAAAATCAGGTGAGGTGGATAACGGTGCTGTGCCACGTGATATTTTCATGCTTCTCTCCTCTCGACCTCTTTGATATTCAGCCGCTCAACACTCAAAATGCTTAAACACTCATCCAGAGCGTCCCTCTGAACATCTCCTTCTCTCCCTCCTCACCGACACTGTCTCTTTCCTTACATCTTCCTCACCGTCCACTGCCGCAACCTTCATCCCCATTTCAAAAGATTACATTAAGATTAATGTTTATTGTTTTTTTTCTGCTTGTTCCACACATAAGAAAGTGCAGAGAATCAACATGGAGATATTGAAGCTTTTTGTGATTGCATTAATTCCAAATCTGAAAGTACTGTTGCTTACTGTTCTTCGTTCCCTCCTTGCCATGAATCGTTTCAACATTCTAAGTGAATCTACTATCAACAACATGAACACTGTAAGCTTCTTCTAACTCAAACATTGTCATTTTATCTGTCTTTAAACATGAAAAAACTTAAAAATTCAGTAACTTTTCTTGATTGATAGATTTTTTTTTAATTTAGATCAATATAAAGTTAAAAATAAATAAATAATATTAATCTAATCTTGAAAATGACATATAATTGTGGTTTAATTTCTTCACAGATGGTGTATTTTGTGTTTTCTCCTGCTCTTGCTTATAGCAATCTAGCAAGTACCATAACTCTAAGGAGTTTGATTGCATTGTGAGTTTCTTTTCTGTGTTTTCTTAGCAGTATGGCAAGTACCATAGCCTCGCTGCAAACTGTCAAATTAATTTGAAGTAAACTTATTTAACTCTTCCTCTTCTTAGGTTTGTAAACTTCCGTTATTGAAGGATCCAAAACATCTTCGGAACACTGAAGAATGATGCCCATTGATGTAGCTTCGTCCCAGTGCTCTCTCCCCTTCTCAAAATTTCCACCTCTACAAGATAATAGCTGACCCAATCTGATTAAAAACTATTATTGTTCTAGATGGATAGAAATTTTATCAAAACTAAAAACTATACTTTTATCTGCTATTGAGGTTCCTATTATTTAAGGAAGAACCGCGAAGAGTGATCTTTGACGTGGAAGACGGCGGTTGGGGATGGGAATGGAGGTTGCGGCGGTGGACGGTGACGAAGATGTAAGGAAAGAGACAGTGTTGGTGAGGAGGGAGAGAAGCAGATGTTCAGAGGGACGCTCTGGATGAGTGTTTAAGCATTTTGAGTGTTGAGTGGCTGAATATCAAAGAGGTCGAGAGGAGAGAAGCATGAAAATATCACGTGGCACAACACCGTTATCCACCTCACCTGATTTTTAACGCGTTTATTTTGGAGGACCAAAAATTATGATTTCCTTAAGGAGAGGGACTAAATCGTACAAAGTTTGAAATAGGGACGAAAAATAAAATCGCTTGATAGTTAAGGGACTAAA
Organism: Vigna umbellata; assembly: GCF_029865625.1. Classification (NCBI taxonomy): domain Eukaryota; kingdom Viridiplantae; phylum Streptophyta; class Magnoliopsida; order Fabales; family Fabaceae; genus Vigna; species Vigna umbellata. The sequence goes on from NC_142171.1 coordinate 42,257,011, forward strand.
AACATATTTAACCCAATATCTAAAGATATATTTGAAGTAATAGGAAACACTACAAGGGGTTTGAATAGTGTTTCTGTAAATCTTTTTCAAAACTGAAGTTTGATCATAGTAGATGAATATTGGATGATCCTCATGAGAAACTTAGTTCTTATGTTATAAACGTTGTTATGATAAATGCGTTTATGGTCTCAGTATGTAGCTTATCTTTGTGGCGTTTAGAAAAAGTAACTCTTAGAAAATGAGGTGTCTGTTAATAGACGTGCATGTTAAGGATTTGTTTTCCACATAAGATGAACTTTTTTAAATATAAGACATACCACACAAACTTTTATATTGGTTCACTCAACTGACCTACATCTAGTTCTCCTCTAAGATAACATAAAGGGTTCCACTAAATTTTCAATGAAATACATATGAGTATACTTACCACTCCTAGTTTCACAAGTTAAACTCAATAACCCCCATTTTTGTGACTAGTACTGAGTATCACCCACTCCTGGTTGCACAAGATTATTCATCACTCCTGGTATCCTTAGACGCTCCCGGTATCCTCCAAATACACTATCTAGTTGAGTTTGACCCATTTCTGGTTGTCATAGTTAACCTAGTAACCCCCGTTACCGTGACCCTGACTGAGTTTCACCCATTCCTCATTGTGCAGTATTCTTCACCACTCATGGTATCCCTAGACATTCACAGTATCCCCAAAATACACTATCTAGTTGACTTTAACTCACTCTTGTTTGTCGTAGTCAACCTAGTAACCCCCGTTACTATGACCTTGATTGAGTTTCACCCACTCCTAGTTGTGTAATATTCTTCACCAGTCCTGGTATCCGTAGACTCCCAGTATCCTTCAGATACACTATCTAGTTAAGTTTAACGCGCACTCTTGGTTATCGTAGTCAACCTAGTAACCCCCGTTACTGTGACCTTGATTGAGTTTCACCCATTAGTTGTGCAATATTCTTCACTAGTCTTGGTATCTGTAGACACTACTGGTATCCTTTAGATACACTGTATAGTTAAGTTTAACCCACTCATGGTTTTCATACTCAACCCAGTAACCCTCGTTACTGTGACTCTGATTCAGTTTCACTCACTTCTAATTGTGCAGTATTCTTCACCACTTATGAAATCCCTTGACACTCCCTGTATCTTCTTGATACATTGTCTAGTTGAGTTTCAGTCACTCCTACTTTCCACTATACAATTCCATCTAGTTACCGTTTAACTTCATCAAGTTAAATGTCAGAGTTTCACCCACTCCTGGTTTCCACTAGACACACTTGTTTAGCTACCATTTAACTCTTCAAAGTTAAATGTAAAGTGCTTTAATTCTCTTCAGAATTTACAATCAAAAAATTGGTTACAAATCCTTATATGACAACTCTTATAGAGAGGATATGTGTTCAATACAATTCAATCTAACAGACTCACTAAATATCTTCCTTCTTCTCTCTTCCTACAAAAGTAAGCTTATATATCTGATAACGGTTGAAAAACCGTAATTTTTATACTCAATTTTGATATTAAAAACAACCTTTATGACTTAGAAACTAGCTTGAAATCATGTTTTTTCTTAAGTTTTGGAATAAGAAAGTTGGATGGGTTTTATGCTTGGTTTTCCTTGTTTTGGCAGGAATTAAGATGAATTAGATGAAAGAAATTGAAGTAGTAAGGAGCTGGACTCAGGAAAGGAAGTAAAAGTGCACAAAAGAAGAGCTGCAGTCACCACTGAGCGGAACTTTTACCGTTGAGCGGCATTCTGAAGCACCGCAGTCACCGCTGAGGGCCAAAACTGCAGCTAAGCGCCATTTAGAAGAGCTGCACTTACCGTTGAGCGCCAAAAGTGTCGTTGAGCGCCATTTAATTGAGCTTAGGCCTATTTTCTATAATTTTTAATAAACTATATAAGGGTTTAATCGACCTAGGGTTGGTATCTTTGGACAGCAAGAGGCGAAATCACACTTTCTTCACCCCTTGAAGGAGGATTTTGGATGCGGAAGCTCCTTTATTCAAATTCTAAGGTTCTATATTTCACTCTTTCATTGTTTTTCATCTAGTTTCACCATGTCTATGGTGAACTAAACCTCTATTGTTATTGGGGAACCGATGTAATCCTTTGAAACTCTTATGTATTGAATTGGTTCTATATTTTATATGCTTTGCTTCATTAATTGTTAGGGTTTTTCCTCTTTACTCTATGCATGCTTTGTTTAACTCATTCAATTGCATGATCATTGATGTTATCTATATGGACACATATAGGTAAATCTAGAATTGGGGAAATTCTCCTGGAAGCAATATTACCTAAACATAGGAATAGGAGGATCGGTTGTCTTTAAGCTTCTGTGCGAATGTAATACATGAATAATTGCTAGGGAGACAAGACATTGTAAACTAGTGATTAGGATTAGGCTTTCTTCACCGAGACATCGGGTTTAAGGTAAATTAGAAAGTGACATTAACATTAATGAAGAAAGATGAATTCATGAATACATGAGAGTGGATAGGATGAGTCGAAAACCCCAACAACATAATCATTCATATTTTATATCCATCTCTTTTGCTTCTTTCGATCCAATTGATCAAAACTTGCATTCATGTTTATTTTCTACAATTCAAACACAATGATTTCGTTTACAAGTTAATCAATAAATCACATAACTGTCTAGGCCGTGAGTCCTTTGGGAAACGATACTTGGTTTTACCATTTTATTATTACTTGATACGATTGGGTACACTTGCCGAGTGTTAACAATATCAATGAAGCTTGAGAATGTTTCTTTTCTTGAAATTTTCTCTCTCTCTCTCTATGTGTGTGTGTGTGTGTGTGTATATATATATATTCTTACACAAGAGGATTTGACTCTAAATAGTTTTGAGAGAATCCTTGATCTTTTCATGAGGATGCTTTTCATATCAATCTTTAAGTGCCAATCCCCCCTCTCTTCTTCTTCAAAGATCTTCTATTTATATTCCTTTTGACAGTGTAGCCATTAGACTATGCTTGTCCTCAAGATGTGGTGATAATGTAGCAGTTAGACGATGCTTGTCCTTGAGATTCGGCTCTTCGTAGCTTTAGTCATAAGTGGTTGCCATAGGTTGATGTCTACTTGTTAGAGTAGACTCACTTTTTTAGTACTTTATCAAAAGTGGATTGTAATTTCTCTTTGGCGCGACTTTTGATGAGGAGATTGTTCCATAAATGTCTTATTGTCTCTAACGTCCATTTTTGACTTGTATTTGATAGAGAAGATGAACGCTTGTAATAGGCAATATGCATAAGGTAGAGTAGATATGCATGCAGTAGATATGTCATTTCTCTTATTACTTTTGTTGTTTTTAAATGTTGAACATTTAATAATATTTAATAATTGTTCAGAACAACAAATTTTTTCACATTTTCTACCGTTCATGTATGATTTGATTGTTTGAGATTTCTAGTGAAGATACTAAATGTTTCATGGGAGTTTCATCATTGGATGAAAACACGTTTAACACATGGTATCGTTTAGCCTATGAGAGGCTTCTCTTAATTGGTGCTTTGTTTAGTAGATACTTGTTGAGTTCAAAAGTGTGTTTAGCAAGCCATCTTTTATTATGTCTTTTTGAAACAAGGTTTGTTCTTTTAGTGCGTTTAGAAAAAAAATATCATTTTATAATAAGAGTTCATCTAGCTTGTTTAGCTAGGTATGCTACGAGTGCATTTAGCAAGATTCTCATTCGATATGAGTTTTCCTAAAAAATATTTTCTACCCTTTCATCTATCACGTTATATCTAGAGTTCGTTTAATCATCGTTTAGCAATCTTTTAACATTAGTTGCATTCAGTAAAACACTCATTGCACATTAAATAGAGACATTGTTTAATGACACGTCTTACAAAGGCTTTTTCCTTTGCGGTTCTCTTAAGCTTTGTTTTCCTATTTGCATTGTGGATTTCAGAAGGATAATACTTTGTCAGACATCTTTTTTCAGTGTCATTCATTACTCCATAAGATGTGTGAAGTCACTAGCCTTTCCCTTAACAAACTTTCTTAATTCCTACATTCTTATGTTTTGCATATAAGATTCTTTAGATATTGCGCTTAGTGTTTTATCAGTTTTACTTGAATGTTTCTTGTACGTGTTATATGTTTTAACCCTATTGTGTGAACTTTTTTTATGCTTCTATGTTGTTTCATCTTAATTCTTCTATTATTTAAACATCTTATGTAGCTTTAGTTAGAACTCTTGATTAGGCTTGTTATGCAGATGTGCAGATGTTTCTAGTCTTGACTTTGTATTTCTATGTTGCTTCTCTGACTTTAGTGTTTCAACCATTGTAATATGTTCTTTGTGTTTATACTCTTTTATATATTTGATGACCAAAGATTTTCCCTAAGCAAGGAATTTAGGTCATTGTATTTGGCCATATTGTGTAGGTTTGTCTAAGGCTTGTATTAACGTCTAAGTAGCATAGGATTTTCCTTAAGTTACACATCCAAGCCAAGTGAAAAGTGTATGCCATGGAGAGGATTTACTATTTAGAAGTGGTCACATGGCACCCTAGGAGTGAAGAAGATTTCTTTTTGGTAGTGGCCACATGTCCCTCTACCATTGGAGAGGATTTGGTTTTAGTAGTGATCACATGACACTCTAGGAATGGAGATCATTGTGTTTGTGAGTGGCCACATGTCCTTCCATCATTGGATAGGATTTGTGGACACTTTTCTACTCCGTAGAAGGCCTCATTTTTGGCCAATGAGAGCAAAGGTGGGAGATCATGCTTTTAGGGTTAGAAGGAGACACCCTTAGCCTATAAATAAAGGTGTCTCTACCCTTGTATTTCATCTTGGATTAATGTAATGTTATACTGCCAAATTGTAGCCATACACTTCCTAGATCAAGACTAGAACAACCCTAGAGTCTATTCTAGTCACCTACCTCATGGAGTTGGCCTAACCTCTCCTTGAACCATCAAACTACACACCATTTTCACCATACCACTCAAAGTCGTGAGCTATCTCCCTAACCACCACCATTTGAGGAACATATCACCCTTTTCCACCCCATTTCCGCAATCATATCCACAATAGGGACCATATCCTTGCATCCTTCTAAGCTTTAGGCCAACCTAGCTCAAGGAGGTTGTTATCAAAACACCTATCTCTTTGATTATTTTGTTTCATTGAGGTCAGTTTCCTAGATTATGAGTGTGACTATTTTTGGGGAAATCAGTCATGGTTATACACGAATGTTCTCCTTGTTTGTGTTGATAAATAAATTATTACTAGTGTATAAATTATAAAAAAATAGAAATTATTAATTGTATCTTGTATTTAAACTCAAAATTAGTGCATAAGCTAAAATTTCTATTCTAGAACACATTTAGTAGGTATACGTGTCATGCCTTACACAAAAGGGTGTTACCTTAATAGCCATGTTTGACCTTTTTTACCCTACTTCTCAAACTCATTGTTGCTAATATTGCCATTTAGGAATCAATTTATGTTATACAACAAATTGTTTTAAATTTAGTTTTTTATTTTATGTTAGATTATCTTTTTTATTCATGAGTAGGACTCATGATTTATGTTGAGCTTAGAAATGTATATTATGTGCTCAAAATGTTCTTTGTTAAATGTTTATTATGTTCTGAATAATTTTTCATTTATAGGTTTTGGTTTCGGGTCAAAATCAATTTAATTTTAAAGAAAAACACAACATTTATGTTTGCTCATGTAGTCAGAATTAAATTTATGTATGGAATTATATAGTCAAACGTAAATTTATGCCGAGATTAATGATAAACTAACAAATTTATATGAGAAAAATAATTTAACATAAATTTACGTCTCCTACAACTACATCTAACCTTCAATGGGCATAAAAGACCCAAAATAACATATTTAAAAACCTTCTTTGTATTAGTGATCCATAATCCTACCTGATCAATGCGAGAATTTTTCATTAATGTTGGAATAGGTTTATACAATAAAAGCAAAAACGTGTTATTTACCATCCCTACCTCAATCTTTCAATAACCAAATATAGCTCTCTTAGATCTTCCAACCAACAATGGGAGTCTTAGATATTTAGATGTCTTAAGGCCTTCATTAACACCTATAAATTTTACAATTTTATGACTCAAACTTTTACCCACAATGCTAGAAAACAATACTGCATATCAGACAAAATTCATGCATTAAGATATATAGTTGAATTTAACTTTAAGTCAACTTCATTGAACCATTTAAGTAGCCTTGCCCCTATTTATATATTATAATTTGGTTTTATATCTCTAATCAGTGTAGGATTTCCAACACATTCCTTCATATCAAGTGCATTCATGCCAAGGATATCGAATGTGAGAATTGAGAGTAAGGATGGCAAAAAAATCTACGGATACGGGTATCCGCACATAAAATCTACGGTGGGTAGTTACTACTCGCGGATATTTATTACCAGCAACTAACGCGTAGTGGTATTTTAATACCTGCATCTAAACAGGTCGAATGCGAGTATTAAACTATCCGCCCCGCGGGTATCTACTACCAGCAAAAAATAATAATAAAATATTAATTTTTATTGTTTTAAAACTAAATTTAATAAAAAATAAAATTAATTTATATTTGATTAGGTTAAATTTAATTAAAATTAAATTTTAATTTATATTTAATTTACTATATTATGTGTGTGTGTGTATATATATATATTGTAATTTTATTTAAAAAAATATAAAATATATTTTTTTAATTTTTTGCTGATATTGGTAGGTATCACGGATATTTTCTAAGCGGGTAGTTGTGCGGGTTGCGGGTCAGATGTTTTTTTTGCGGGTCGGGTTGCGGGTAGGCACTATCCGTGCCCAACTCGACCCGTTGTCATCCCTAATTGAGAGGGACACAACAAGTCACAAAATAGGCTTAAATGTTAACTATAATAAACTCTTAATGATATCATATTAAAATAATAAAATTGACGTCTAATTCAATCTCATTAAACCGACTTATCTCATTTATTTTTAAGAAGTAAACTTTAAGTCTAACCCAATTCTACAAAAATTAAATTATAAAATGTGAGATTTGCATCTACTTATATATTATAATTTAGTCTTATTTCTAGTTGATTTGGATCTTCACCACACTCCCTCGTGTCTAGACATATTCATATCAAGCATGACACTAAATATGTGTAGGTAGTTTGATGATGGTCCAACAGCAAATAGAAAAATAAACCCACAAACAATCAACTTTGCTAAAATACGAAGAAAACTAAATTAATAATTTTATGATTCAATTTAAATAATTTTTTATCATATTATAAAATTATAAAATATACAAACCAAAATCATAAACTTGTAAATAAAAAGAAAATTGTGATTTTGTATATAACTCTTGGCTACTTTTAATTGCAACTTTATGTCATATTTATAAATAAAGCACATAATCTTTTATGATTAAAAACTATAATATAAAAAAAGAAATTTCTTATCTCTCATATTTTAACAAACATAAACATATTGAAAATACAATACAATAAAATTCTAAAGCAACGTGTAAGACATATTTAAATGTAACAAGTGGTATAGTTCTATTCTTGCTTTTTAATTCAAAATTCTAACAAAATCAATCATATCATGAAAAAAAAATCAGTTTTTAGATATATTTTATTTTATTTTTTAACAGTTAATCTGTTTCCAACATCTATCATAGTTCAAATTCATACATACCTTACATGTTTTAGGTTAAACTAATCCAATATAATGTAACTTTAGTCATTGTTTGGTAGGAGATTACATTTATAAGTTTATCCTCATTATGTTTCTTATACATTTAAAAATTAATTAATTAATTAGGCCTTGGACGGTGTGGAAGTAAGCCTAAAATTAGTTTTGTGAAAAGTTTCTTGGCCTTCTAATAATAAGATTTTCAAAGAGCCTAATTGTCACGTGCATGTTTGATAACGTGCAAACTTTGCAACCCTAATGCTAACTACATATCCTCAAACCCATGCACTATTTAATGGTCGGTATGCCACTACTTTTAGTTATACTAACACTTCATATTTCTCCTTTTGTTAGGTTATTCTTCTCTATCTCTCATCCATTCATTCCTTTATTTAATGGTTTTTTACTTATTGTAATATATTTCCTATTTATTTTTCATTATGGAATTAACTTTCCTTTTTGTTTCTTGTACATTCTCAAATGGAATCTTATATTCAAATTCGTGAAAAAAAATATCAAAGGAACTCACATTTATAGCCAAACCTGTCGATAGCTTTTGAGTAAGTTTCATTTGTCCATGTATATATTACTTTCTTATGTTCCGAAACAAAATTATCGGTGCTATGTTACAATTTTTCACAAAAATATCTTGCTTATAATATACTTATTATTGTTATAATTTGGAAGACGAAAGATGTTCTATTATATTTCTAATATGATTTGTATTGTTTGTGTATTTCATATTCTAAATACATGTCTGAAATAAAAGGTTCGCAAACTTTAAATTAAATTAAACTTTGTAAAAACAATTCACACCTTACTTGTATTAAATCGAGTTTTTCGTTACAACTTTTTGTGTAACATACAAACATAATTCGAACAAACCTCAAGAGGTTATAAAATGACAATGTAAATGAATAGATTAAAGAAAAATCATTAACAAATGTCAATTAATTTATACAAAAAAGTTATATAATTTATACAATATTGTTTCATCCTTTTATTTATATCGCGTGAAATTTGTTGCATTCGAGTCAATAATAACTAAGCAAACACGAAGAGAAACAACTTTATTTAACTGAAAAGTTCTATACATAGGAGTTCGTTTATCAAATGTTATCTATGTATCATACATATAAAGTTCTTAGAATATAAAACCTAAAAAACGGAATAACACGAAAGTGTTAAAATAGTTAAGTCTAAATATTATTTAATACATACGATGACTGTTTATCTAAATTTAACACTACAAAAACTTCCAAGTAGACCGTCTTTTATGTTTTTTACATCAAACAATTTATTAGTCAATCGTGACAATTATTTAATCAATTCGAAATCATTAGAAAGTCGATCATCACATATTAAAATGTTGTCTGCCTTCATAGGAAAGAAGAATATTCAAGCTCTCGTATTTATGTATTTATCTATATTTAAACATACATAAATATACATACACCAATAGAACATATATATTGATACAATGTATTAATATTGTATGTATAGACCTAGTTGAGTTCTTATAATGTAATTATTGAACAATGATAGGTGTGTCTAGGAGAGTTTTTGTTGGTGACATGAAAATAGGAATGCTTTAAGTAAAATTATAGTTACGAGAACTATAAAGGGTGCTTAAACATAAGGATGTTAGGTGCATATTAAGTGGTAAAAGTTGTGATTATTTAGCATGAAAGAAAAGGTAACACACTACTTTCTCGTATTAAATGAGTAACCCTGATGTGGTGTTCGTACAGAACCGATAACATTGTGATTTGGTAAATGTCAATTGTCAGAGAGCACCCATCCAGCAAAACGGTGGCGTTTAACGTGTGAAATCCGTAGTCATATGATGGTATCACTTGTACGACAACGATCGTAACTAGCATATCGACCAACAAATCTATTCTCACAAACTTCATTTTTGTAAGCTTTCCAACGGAATCCTCTTCCACTGTTCAAAACTCAATTTGGGGCTTCCAAACCCCAATTCACCCAACACACTATCTCTCCCTCTCTCTCCTTCTCAGAATCATTTTCCATAATTATACAATTAAAAACACAACCTTAATCTTTACTAAATCCTCCTCCAAGATTACCTAAAACAACGCTACCAAGATTTATGATTCCAACTATGGTCCAAATCATACTATCGAGAACCAAAAACGCTATCCAAACCATCTTTCTACTCAAAGTTTAGATCACAAAAAGAAAAAACATGTTTCTATTCCAAATCACGAAAAAGCAATAATCTCGTATTAAAGAAATTGATAACCGAACCCAAATCGTAGAAAGTGTGAAAGAGCAGAAGAATAGATTAGATGGGTGAATCTCTGATAGCACTCAGAAGAAGCAGTGTTCTATAATCCTTAGTAACAGCTAAAAACTGAGAAACAAACTGAAATTTCCGGCTATACATCTAGAAATTTCGAGAACTTTCACATAAATTAACCAAGCATGCAAAACAGTCTGAAGCAGTGAAAACCAATACGTACAGATTTTACATCTTGCAAACTTTGATAGTTAGCTTAGGTAAGTTGTAAGAGATGATGTTAATGTCAGTTCCGAGTTGCGGCACTCGTTTTTCTGTTCCTTTTCTTCTTGGCTTTCGCTGCAGGAACAGGCTCGGTAACGCTATACAAATCTTTTACACAACGGTACCTCTTGGTGGTGGTAGCAAAGCTTTCATCTTGGGAGTCCACGGTGGTTTCTGCGACGGAGGAAACATCTCCACCGGAATCGACCTTGCTCTGACGCGGTTTCCCTTGCACCACACTGTAGCTGCAGCTGTTGTTGCTGCTGTGGTGATCCTCTTCAGAATCTCCGCTGCTGAGTTGAATGAGTTGCTTCGCTGCTTCGATCTCCGAGTGGGAAAACGTGATCGGCTTCCGGGTGCTCTTGATTTGGTATGTAGCCATGATTTATGGAACAGAGAGAACGATGAATGGTGAATTGGAACTGAAACTGCTCTATCAGACATCGTTGTTTTTATACTGTTTCAAACAATAGGTCGGTTAATTGCTGCAATTTTTTTTTTCTATTTTATTATTTTGTTCGATTCCGTTTTTGTAGGAGTTAACTTTATTTGTGTTATTTTTCATTGCGTTTATATCATATGTATGTAAGAGAATATACCTATTTTACTTGTAGCCTATTTTATTACAGGAAATTGATAGTTTATAGATCAAATAAATGTGTTTTTAAAATACGTATAATGAATGAGTTTTAATTTTGTTTTCTATTCTTATCAAATTTGTAATGATTTTTTTTTTCAACTTTGGTCTTTTATGAAATATTTTATTTATTTTTTACAGCTTGAAATTATTGTTTTTAGCTCTTTATATTCTTTAAAAGTAGATTGTTTTGGTTATTTGATCATTTCGACGTGAGTATAGTGACACATAATATTAGAAATAAAAAATTATTATTGTAATTTTAGAGAGGGACCAAAATTATACAATTTTTTTAAAAGAGATTAAAATTAAAATATATTAGTTTACTCATTTTCTATGAACATATAAATTAAATATGTTAACAAAAATTAAGATTTGCAAAAAAAAGTATTTTTAATGCCTCTAAAATGAAAATGTAAAGATTTGAATATATAAGTAATCAAAATAAAAAGAAATCATTCAAAATGTAAACGATCCAAGATTAAATTAAATTTAAGTATAATGACGTAAAAGCAATTAAAGGTAAAGTAAAATTGAAAATTCTTAAAGATCGAAAACCGCTAATGTAAATTACAGATAAATCAAATAAATAAAAGAGTTAATAGAATACTAAAGTAGTTAAACACAATTATTTATGTAATGTGTTTTTCACATTAAATAATATAACACATGCTTCCACCCTAAACCACCGGTTCATGTTCCATTTTTATTTAAAATTTAATAAATAATTTGATTTTTATATTTAGATTATTAGTTTATTGAGTTTTCACTTTTTAGAAATGTTCAATAGTTTATTATATTAAATTAAAGTTAATATTACTGGAATGTGTCACATCTTATAATTACATACAGTTGGAATCCAAGTATCATTTAAGTCCCACATTAGATAGAAACGAAAAAGTAGAACATTATATAAAGATGAAAGATCTATTAACCCATTTCCTTAAGGTTTTTGGTAGAGAGTAGTATCAATCCCTTATATGTTTGAGCTCCAATGTTATTGGTGTTTGTATCTTCCTGGTGAACATTCTCCTTGTTAGACCCAACAGTAGAGCCGATGGTTTGTCTTGGTGACCAACTCAGAGCAGTATAATGATCTCTATACCGAAAGCTTTTTAAATAAAACACTTTCTTGAGTGATCTTATACAAGTTGTTGTGTATCCTTCTAAACTAAGTCCAACACATAACTATAAAAGACTTATTGCAAAAGCTTATAACTACAAGTCCTCTAACATCATTTGCATGTTTTGAATTATCATCATCAAAATATCTTTATCTTCAGCTCTTATAATTTTTGCTACAAGATAAAATCTAGATTTATCACGTGTCAAAAGTTAGGATTGTCAGTCAAAATCTACGTTATCTTCTACCTTGAAACCCTCTAATTTTGACATGTAACATCTTTCAAGTAAAAAATGACCAAATTTGACATGTGGCATATGAGTCATCTTTCATATTTAAACACATTGTTGTACTTCCTATGATAGGATGTATTTAGTGTAAGACCTAGGAAAAATTATTATCTAGAAAGGTGGTGGGTGTGGGTATCATGAATTAAAAATAATAAAGGTAAGTATTAGTAAAATGAAGTATAACATAGATGATTAAAGCTCCTTATTATGTGTTGGTAGTCATGGGTTGGTAGTCATGGGTTTGATTCTTGCCGTGTACATAGTATATATTTATTATTTTTTTATGTGCAATTGTGTTGTGTATTAATGTTTATAATAATTGTTATTCATGTGTTTGATTAAAATTTATTAAAATGGGGAAAGTGAAATTAACATGTTAATTAAAGTAGTTTAGGAAAAAGTAAAATAAAATATATTATGTGGTGTTTTATCATAATCAATAAGAATAAAGATAGGGACTTATCAGAATCAATAAAAATAAAGATACCAACTTATCATAATCAATTAGAATAAAAATATTAAAATAAAATATATTATTTAAGGACTTGTCATAATCAATTAAGATAAAAACAATTTTATTTTAGTATTATGAAAATAATGGACTTTTATAAAAAAATATTCAAAAAAAAACATGAGACAAGTATGTATCTTATTTATATTATGATAAGGTAGAAACCCTAGCCATAATGAAAAAGAGAAAGAAACTTTGAGGTGTAGTAAGAGTGAGAGTTTGATCGAGTAAAGGTTTGTGAATGCTCGGGCAGTGAAAATGCATTGTTTATTTCAGGAAAAGTCTTTAGGAGAACCAAGGTAAGGAGACTTATCTTTATTGTTTGTTTTGTACGATGTGATTTTGTTAATTATGCTCGGTTGATTAACTTGCATGTTATACCTTATTAAATCCGATATGTTCTTTCTTTTCATATGATGTTAGGATGTTTCTTTAGGTTGGTGACGATATTATGTTCGGTATTTTCATTATCGAGGAATATAATTTATTTGATCTTCATGTGTTCTATTTAATACTATGTTGTCAAATAATTTCATCCTGTATAATTTCTTGCTTCACATTTATTTCCTCCTGTTGTCTAGTAATTTATTATGCTATTTGGATGTTTTGTTTTTAGCAAGTTAAATAATACGTATACATATATATTTAACCTATTGGCAATTACGGTTTTCATCTCATTGTTTAGGATATTTTTAAAAATGTGTAATATATATATATATATATATATATATATATATATATATATATATATATATATATAAATAAAGTGAAACTTCATTTAGTATGACATTAATGAGATGTGTATTCTCTATATTTAACTTTTGGTTAGCTAATGGTACGAGGTTTTATTAGGTGTTGATTTATTATTTTGGCATTTTCGAATGTGTTTTTCATAATTGTGGCTTGGATGGTGTTAGACAATTTTGATATTACTATGGTGTATGAAATGGTAGTATGAAACTTTGTTATAATATTATTTGGATGTTATCTTAGGTATTATCTATATTTTTATTAATGTAATTGGATTTTTTTTTTCATGCGACGGTTATGGTATAATAATAATTATATTGGTGAGTTGGTTTTCTTTTATAGTCAATAAGGTCACGAAGATAAAATTATATTATTTTAAACAAATCTAGAGTGCAGCAGTAATTAATTATTTGTACATGTTTTTAGAAAAGAAAAGAAAAATGATAACTTATTTCTTTTGGTAATAGTTATATATATGTATAGGATTTTAGGGGTACGTGACGTGATTTGTGAAAGATTTAATTTAATTTTATTATTATGCATTCTGAGGTTACTGTGTTATTATATTTTGGACACTAAAAGAAAAGTGGTAGTTAATATTTTTAGTAAATGCAAGCAGTGAGATAACGACTTTGGATTTTTATAAACATGGATTTGATTTATAAATACTATGGATACACCGTTGTTAAAACAAGATCGTTTATAGAGACTACACTATCTAGTGACTTATGTTTTGAAGTTTAACATACAATATTTAACGAAATATTATTTATTGAGTGAAACAACTAAAGATGGTACTTGATAAGAATAATATTGAACAAAATATATGTTGAATGAAATAAGCATTTATAATGTTTCATGAAAATAATATTATATATCATCTAACATACAATGCTTTACAAATGATGTCAAACATGTGAATACATCTAGCAAAGTTTGACTAAACACTAAAGCTTAAGATTTTATATCCAAACAGTATTTAAAAGAAATGAATAATCTAGGATATCAGTTAAATGCGTCAAATGCTATCATGATATGAGAACATCTCATATCACAAGAGCACCTAATGTATACATAAAAAGTGCCAAACACTATCAAGCTCCTAACAATGTGTCTAATCGTTATATCATCTGGTAAAAGGGATAAAGCCTTTGAACACTAGTTTCGCTAAACATAACTAAACGATGTTTTTATCAGATAAGCTTACATGTGTGAATATGTTTTTGACACGCAATGTACTTAACGATCACTGACATTTAAAACATAACTAAACGAAGAAGTCTTTGTATATGGAAAGCTAACTCCAAAATTAGAAAAACACTTAGCAAACCAAATAGGATAATAGCAAAACACTTATCAAACCAAATAGGGTGAAAAACATCTAGGCTAAGGAAACAAACAACCTTAAGATAGAAAACACTAAGTTAGAAAACCCCAAACCTAAACTAGGAAACCAACCTTCAGTTAGACACTAGGATAGAAAAACACAAGTTAGAAGACAAATCTTAAAGATATAAAACAATCATCAAACATTGAGGTAGAACATCCTAGAAAACCAATTGTAAGCTAAAAGAAATACGAGATTAGAAAACCCTAGATTAGAATAGAAGAACAAAAAGTCATGAGCCAAGAAAGGAAAATGAAACTACAATTGCTCAGGAGATAGAGTAGAAAGTAAAAGGTATGAAATAATAGGATAAAACTTTAATTAAAAATAGGATACAACTTTAGCTAGAAAGAACATACCCAAAAGTTGTAGATGACCATCTAGGAGAAATGATTAAACAACGAAAAGCTAAACTAAGGCTTAAGACACCAACCAAAGACAAATAACTCAAGACTTTAGAAAACAAGAAAACAACTTAGGATAATCAGAAAAACTTAACGTGTAAACAAAAGACTTAGAACCTGAAACCCAAAACACACAACCAGAACACTTAACATAGAAAAACTTAGTGTTGAGATTGTTGATAGGGGGAGCACAGGTTTAGCTGAACCCACAATCTCTGTGATATCTGTTTTTGATAATGACAACACATAGTTAATAAAAACACATGTATATGTACTGTGTTATATGTGTTATATGCTTATATGCTTACTGTGAGATTTGTACAAGCATAATTGTGAACATATCATGTTGATTATTGCATACTACTGTGTTGGAAATGTGATTATAACTGTGTATGCATAATATGAGTTTTGAAATGGAAAAACCACATGCATAAAGCATATCATGTTGATTATTGCATACTACTGTGTTGGAAATGTGATTATAACTGTGTATGCATAATATGAGTTTTGAAATGGAAAAACCACATGCACCAAGCATATCTATATGACTAAATCAATTACAAAGATGTGATAATCAATTAAAGTCATCAGACAACTTAAGCTTTAAACTATGGCAAAACAACAAGTTTTAAATCGATTACGTTAGTGGTTAAATCGATTAAAACTCGTGGGTTTGCACAAATCTTTTTCAAGTATGCTGTGATGGATTTTTAGAAGAAAAGTTTTCAAAAATATACTAAGTTAAAACTTAATTGATTACATGCATCTTGTATTCAATTAAGTTCGTTGAAGATTTGAAAACTATTTCAAAACTATTTCATTACTTGACATAACGGTCACAACGGTCATATTTTTAAATATGTTGACCGAGCATTAATTGCAAATCAATTACATTAATTGTGCATTCGATTAATGACTTTGATTGTTGTTAATTTGTTATAACTGTGAGATGAAATCGATTAGATTAATAGCATAATCGATTTAAATGCGTCTGATTTGACTTATACTATATATAGACGCATGATTTGAAATTCTGTAAGACAATTTATTTTAACACTTTCATATCTGTTTCAGATAAATGCTTTAAAGTTTTACAGAAGAGGAAAACGCTCCAAGAAACAAGAATTATGGTGGTGAACAAGTATTGATGGTTTCTTGAGAAGCTGGATTAATTGATTCAAACTATCTGATCATGCTGCACAACAGAGGTGCATACTGCTGGATCAGGAAGCTCTTGCAAACGCTTTAGTGTTGTTGTTTCCTTATGGTGTATACAGGAAGAAGAACGTATGGTTCTTGACTTTGAGGGGGATCTCAAAGGGGTTGACTGCAGGAGATGATTGTTCTTGCTACTAGTCTGTTGTAATTGGCTAATTTAGATTAGTGAGTTAGAGAGGTTGTTTACATTTTAACGAGTGAGGTCGTTGTAAAAACCTTGTTGTAAAAACTCATATCTTATAGTGCAACTGGCATTAAGGTTGATCGGAAGGACACTAGATGTAGGCTTGGCCAAACTAGTATAAAAAATCAGAGTTTGAATCTTCTTCTCCGTAACTCTTTGTATTTAATCGATTGCATATTACTTGTATTTGAATACACATACTGTCACATTGCATACATTTTTACTTGCGATTCAAGAAAAGTTTAAAGACTTGTAGTTTTTGCGAAAAAGATTTCAAAAACAATCATTTTTATACAACACCAATTCACCCTTCCCCCCCCCCCCCCCCCGGCCCTTGGTGTGAGAAACGAAGCAAATCTTGTTTAACACTTAGGAAAAGACTTAGAACATAGGAAAACATCTAGGTCAAAACACCCACACGAATAACTAAACATTGTTGTGCATAAAGCGTCTAAGAGAGACTGAGTTAAATGCTCAATGCTTATAATACCTGGAATAGGTATTCAGGTTCTCTCGAAAAAAAATAAGTCAAGACAATGTCTCTAACAAAACATATTAAAAGACATAATTATTAAAATATGAAAGTAAGCTTAAGCAGGTCAAATGTTATCTGTCCAAAAAGAGACAAAACCTAAAGAAGTGTTTATAACCTGACTAAACGATGCCATGAGTTTAACAAGTACCTTATCTCATGATGAGGTATAAATCTATGCTTGGTATCCTTGGATTACATAACTTAATTGTAAAATGCTACCTAACGGTAGAAATTCAAAAAGCACTTTGTTGTTCAGAGCAAGCATTAATTGACATTAAATGGTCAATGTTCAAATACAACAAAAATGATATTTGATAAACTGATTGAACATCGACATCATATTAGAAGTAGGTAACAGGAAAGACATTCACGAAATGTTCTCTCCCTAGGAAACAATAATATTGACAAACAAAATTGTTTATCCCCGGCAACGGCGCCAAAAACTTGTTAAGATGTCGGGAAGAGTACCGAATCGTATGAAGTAATAATAAAATGGTAAGACCAAGTATCGTATCCTAGAGGACTCACGTCACTAAACAATTGTTGGTTACAGGCAACTGGTGGAAGGTACAAGGGACAGGTTTATGGGATTGGACATGTGGATTCTCAGGATGAATGTGTCGATAGCTACTTGCAACAGACACAATCATCTTCTAGTCAACTGTAATAATGCAGTATCTTCCACCGTCGGTAACCACAGCTGCACAAAGTATCCTTCTAACGGCAGACCAACAAAATCAGCCCCAGCATAATCATGAAGCCAAGCAAGAAGATCAACTTCAACATCTAGAAAATCCTTATAAGGATTATTAGTATTTTAGGAATTTCAGACATTTGATATTATTAGTAACTTGTTAGATATCTTATATGATGGAAGACTATTATGTATAGATCCAACAAATTATTATGTATGAAGACTATTATTATTCCATCAATATATGAATGTATGAGAGAATATTGTGCGTCTTTAAAATGTATGTATTTGTATGATTGAACTGATTTTACAGGCATGTGGGATCTTTGCACCACGTCATACATTTAAATCTGCCAACACAGTTACATACGGACTTTCTCCGTATGTAAAATTCGTGTGTAACATCCGTGTGTTGAATCCGTGTGTAATATTCGTGTGTAATATCCGTATGTAATATCAGTGTGTAATATCCATATGTAATATCCATATGTAACATCCGTATGTAATTACATACAAATTTATCTGTATGTAAAGTTATCTACGACCACATTACACACGGATTTTTGTTTGTATGTAATCTGTATGTAACTCATCATTACATACAGATTTTTGAGCTTACATACGGATTTTGGCCGTATGTAACAGCGATTTTTCTTGTAGTGTGTGTAATTGCTTAACCAATTAAGACTTAAGAACAATTTTTGGGATTTTTGAATACAAATGCAATAAAAATAAACATGAATGCAATTTGATCAATTGAGGCTAAACACAAGAGTGAATGGATGATGTTGATAATATGAGATGATAATGTTGTTGGGGTTTAGATTTCACCGTACTTACTCTCATGCATATAAGAATTCATCTTCTTCATTCAATTGTTAACGTACTCTTTAAATTACTTAAAACCCGATCCCTCGGCGAAGAAAGTCTATCCTTAATTACTAGACCACAATCCCTTGCATCCCTAATAATTAATTCTGCATTACGATTAGGAGCTTAAGACGACCAATTCTCCTATCCTCATCCCTAGGCAATATTTCTCTTGGGAGAAATTCTCCAGATCGTGATTCGTAAGATATCAACCGATACTCAGACAAATCATAAAATATAACAATTTAGTAAAGGAGAAAATCCCTAACAATTAATGAATGAAGCATATTATAACTCAGAACAAATTCAAATACATGAGAGTTTAGAGATTACATCTTCCCCAACAACAAATAAGATTAGTTCTTCATCGTCATGACGAAACTAGATGAACAATGGAATGCAAGAGATAGAAAAACCTTAGAAACTAAAGAAGAGAGCTCCCACATCCCCAAATCTACCTCCAAGGGGCGAAAAATGTGTTTCTGTGCTCAAGCCATCAAGAGATACAATCCCTAGGATGTCTAAGTCCTTAAATAGAACAGAAAAATAACAGAAAGCAGGTTTAAGCCCAACACACTGGCGCTTAGTGCCCTCATTTAGGGCGCCCGGGTGAAACTGTGAGAAAACTGGCGCTCAACGCCCCTGGAAGGGCGCCCTGGCGTGGTGCAGAAAAAAAATTGGCGCTCAGCTCCCCTCAGGGGCACTCAACCCTGGCGGTAGCATTCCAAAACTCATTTTTTTTGTTTTGCTTGCTTTTATGGCTGATTCAGCTCTATACTTTGTGGGAGATTCTTTCAGGCACATTATTAGCTACAAAATAAAGGGAATTTAGTGATAAAATCATAAAGTATAACCTCTACTCACTTATTCGCAAAACTAAAGCAAAAACATGAGTTCAAGCAAGTTTCTAAGTCAAAAAGTGTGCGTTTAATATCAAAATTGAATCACAGATAACGGAATTTTCAACCGTTATCAAATATAAAACTTGTAAAGAAACAAATCTTAAAGAAGTAAAACACTAAAAAACTTTCAAATTAAAGTGATAACAAAACACAAGAATCCTAAAACAAAAGATAAAAATATTAAAGATAAATATATCTACTATATATGCATTTATCTTGTGTAGGACAATCACAACGAACATTCATCTAATAGATGCTAGAATGAATGTCAAGAAAAATACAAAGAGGAGTGTTGATCAGATTATCAAAAGTTGTGCCAAAAGATAAGTCAAGATCACTTTTGATAAAAGCTCTGAAAAACGCATCTTCTCTATGATTGACACCATCCCATGATTGACACCTACGCAAATAGCCAGAAAGGAACATATCTCAAGACAAGCTTTGGAAAATCCCAAGACAAGCATCGTCACAACGGCTATATCCTCTAGATGTATAAATAGAAGACCAGAAGAAAGAAGAAAAAGATGGTGAAGAGGAGAGAAAATATGAAGTTGTAAAGATATCTCATCATCCATTAAGCAAGGAAATCTCTTTGAGTTATCAATGCCAAATTCCTACTATCTAAAGGAAAATAGAAGAGCTTAAGAAAAGAATAATACTCACAAGCTTCATCATAATATCCACTTGAAGAAAGAAGAGAGAGTAAAAAAGTGAAATACAGAAGAAAGTCTCTCAAGCTTCATTATAATATTTACTAGTGTTCATCACAAGAGAGAAAGAGAGAAAAGAGCAAAGTAAAGCATCCTTCTAGTACCTCATTGTATTACATGCTTACTTATGTAAGGTAAGAGAAAGAGAGATGAGAGAAACACCTGTAAGTGTTTAAAGCCTTTTATTCAAAGAAAAATAACTCTTACAAGTTCTCAGAAGTTCATTGTATCATTCGTATATCTTCTCTACGAGAGTAATCTTCTGTCTTGTAAACAAAAATACTTTGTTTGTGCTTGTAGATTCAAAAGTGAATTCAAGAACTAGTATTGTTTAACTCGGTTGAGTTAAATGTTGTAGAGAGTTTTTCTAGTGTGGATGCTAAAAGTGGTTAAACTCGTCTAATCGGGTTGACTAGTTTTGAACCAAGAGTGGTTGATAATACTTGTTGTATACTAGGAGTGGTTTATACTCGTTCTAATCTTGTTAAAGATTAATGGAACCCTTTAAGTGGTCTTAAGGGAGAAAACTGCAAGATTCAATTTTTATTGCTCGTTCCCTTTTCTTGGCTAAGCCAAATTTCTTCACTTTTTCATGTTTTTCTTGCCTTCTTCATGCAATGATTAGATTCACTTCTTGGGGTCTTGATTATTTACTATTATTGGATTTATCATTAGGTTTCATTATTCTTTAACCAATTTATTTCCAGACATCCATGAACTCAACTTAGCTGCAATTGAACTAACACACCTCAAAATATCCAAAGAACATTTATGTAACTAAAAGGTTATTTTTAACTTGGTTTTGTATCTCATGCCAAATAAACTCAATTATAATAAATCCTAATTAAAATATACTTTTAAAGTATAAAACCAATTAAGAAATATTAAAGGCTAAATTAGGGCATAAATATGCATTCATTAGTCAGGTAGGTACATAAGTCCTAAAGCTCGAAAGTTCATAACTTTTACAAATGGGCCAAGTTATTAAGTGAACAAGTTTATATGTTGTTTTTAGCTCATTCTTGAGTTGTACGGGCACTTATATAGTCACGCTTTTGGACGCTTAATTTATACTCAAATTTTCCCGAGTTCGTCACGTTTTCATACTCATGTACTTACTTTTTTTGGACGCTTAATTTATATTTAGATTTTCCAGAGTAAGTCCCTAATTGGGCACTCATAAGATCCTTGAAATTTTCCAAATAAGTTTATAATCGGACACTTGTAAGGTACTTGAAGTTTTCCAAATAAGTCCACGATCAGACACTAAGCTACTTGGAGTTTTCCAAGTAAGTCCATGATCGAACACTCGTAAGGTACTTGAATTTTCCTAAGTCTATGATCGGACACTTATAAGGTACTTAGATTCTTCCTAGTTGTTTGACGCAAAAAAAGTACTCAGATTCTTATGAGTAAGTCAATGGTCAAACACAAATAATGTACTTGGATTCTTTCGAGTAAGTCCATAATCAGACACTCATAAGAAACTTGAATGTTTTAAAGTAAGTCACATGATCAACCACTTGGGCTCAAGTTTTGTTGAGCTTTCTCCAAACTAGGTCTAGCTTTTGGAATACTTGTGTGTTATAACATCGTGTTTCTCTTGCTTTTAAGGTATTATTCATGACACGGGCCTCTTTCCATACTTCTTATATAAGATTAAGCTTAGTCATGCATTTTGCTTTTGATGTATGTTTCATTACACGAGTCTCGTCCCTTACTCTTGTATAAGATTCAGCTCAATTGTTCATCTTCCTTTCGAATGCATTCTTTCACGAAGTTTGGCCAATACGTAGTTGACTTATGTCGATCTCAAGCACCTTTCATTATTCTTTACCATGAAAAAGGATAGTTTTCCTCATATCCTTCATGTTTTAGATGGATGATTTGATGAAACATTTTGAATTAAGTAATGACTAGTGATGACCAGTGGTTGGAAGGAAAAGATACTTGTTCACCTACTACTTGGGTGCCCTGTTGGAGCATGTTTAGTTAATTAGGATAGTTGTAATTACTTGTAATAGAAAGTAGTTTAGATCAATTTCTTTCATTCTATAAAACGAGGATGAAGTACCTAAAAAACACTAGAAGGGGGTTGAATAGTGTTAATGGAAAACTTCTTTTTGCAACCCTTTTGATATAGCACATTGTCAAGCTTTATGATTTTCTTTTAAATGCTTACACGCTCAACCTTAAAGGACATTATAACAAGAATTCATTTTGTCGTGCTATACAGAATGTACACTGCAAAGTTTATAAGAACTTCTGAAGAAATAGACTGGCCAAGTTTCTCAACAAAGAAGAGGGGTGAATTGGTTTCCCTTATAAAAAAAGTGTTCTTTAAAATCTTTTCAAAATCTTTTGATCTTTCTTGGAATGCAATTAATAAATAATGAAAAACAATGTAAGAGTAAAGGGAAAGAAAAATTTACACAAAGATGTATACTAGTTCGGCCAAGCCTACATCTAGTATTCTTTCAATCAACCTTAGATTGAAAAGAAATCCATTATAATGATTGAGTTCTTACAATTAGGATGTAGAGACAACCTTCTCAATGTATTCTCATCATAACTCCAAATCACTTATAGCAAACACACCCAAAAAGAACAATCTTCTTTTTGTATACCCTTAGAGAATCCCATCTCTAAGTCACAATAACTCCTCTAAGTTCTTCTTGTTGGCCAGCAACAACAGGGAATCAACAATCACTCTTGATTGCAAATGAATCTGATCTGGTACACACACTTTAATGTGCAGATGATCAGTATGTAAGCTCTAACACTTCTTCAAGAATCCTTGATGATTTCTTTCAAATGAAGTATTCTTAATTCTTGGAGAAATAGGACGTTCCTACAATAATAGCTCAACAAACAATATCAGATATGAAAATTATGAATGATTAAAGTTGTTGAAAACAAAAAGAAATGCATCTATTTACAGATATATCAGTATAGACACATTTTAATCGATTAGTTAAATAATGTAATTGGTTAAGCAATTCCTTCTACTATAACAGATTTACAATTTTTTAGCATTTAACAGATTAAGCATAGCACATAATCGATTAAGCAATTAATACAAGTCATAACATTTAAAAATATGACCGTTATGTCATTTATGATTATTCTTGAAAAAGGTTTTTAAACAATACGCATTTTAACTTATTAAAGACATAACTTAATCGAGGTTGTCATCATCAAAAAACTCATATGAGATATGGGTTCAGATTTCCACAAATTTGATCGAGGTTGTACCTGAATCAAATTAATAGGCAATAAAGTGCAGTGCTAGGAAGTGACTCCTAGATCGTCTCTCAAGGACCAAATATTGGTTCAAGCAATAGGTCGAACACTTGGTGGGAGCGCTTGTGGACAGTTTTGTGACTTAAAATCTACCAAATTAAAGCACGAATTGAACACAGATTTAAAATGATTGGTCACCAACTCAATTACAATGCTTTCAATCACAGATTAGCAATAAATACTCACTCCTTTAACCCCTAATCCAATATGAATTAATCAATTAAGCGAAGACCAATCATGTTTTCATAAAAGTGAATTAAGCAAACGCTTTACTCATATTCAATCAATTCTGCACTACACAGTTTCATCAACTAAGCGAAGATTAAACAATAATGAGGCATATTGAGCCATACCAGAGCAGAAAAAACACACTTCCAACTCAGAAATCTCATGGAAATGATGTAATTTTGCTAATAACCAACCAAGCACACTTAAGCTACCATTAAAATAGAATTCAAACAGCAAAACGAAATGGAATTAGAGCACAAATTGAAAACTAAAATGGGCAAAATAAAATTGCATATAGAAACGGAATTGGAAACGTAAATGGAAGCAAGAAACGAAATTGAAATTGCACTTCAAAAACGGAATTAATTCGATACAAGAAAGAGAAAAACAAAAGCAAACCTAAACCCCTCACAAGGGGGGTGGAAAGCGCCCAATGCTCTAAAACCTAAGGAGAAAACGTGAAAATGAGGGGATGAGGGGGAATGAAATCTAATTTTCGGTCTTTATAACCCCAAATTACAATTTTGCCCTTCTAATGCGCTTCTACAAAAGATGGTCAAAAATGGCCCAAAGCTAACCTAAAAATGAAATTTAAAAGAAATATTGATGTGGAAAACAATAAATGATGTGGCAACTCTCTTTACGTCCCAATAATAATTCCAAAATTATCTTGCAAATAATAATTGAAATAATTAGGCCCAAATAATTCAAATTAATTAAAATAAGAATTACTCTTCAAATTAAGCCAAAATAGTGAAAATGTGACAATAATGGGAAATTAAACAATTCGGTGTGGAAAGCTAAGTGAATAGTACAACATAATGATTCGTCACTCCCCCTATCAACAAATTCCTTTGTTGAAGAGTAATCGTTTAGCTTGAAAGG
This sequence comes from Vigna umbellata, assembly GCF_029865625.1. Classification (NCBI taxonomy): domain Eukaryota; kingdom Viridiplantae; phylum Streptophyta; class Magnoliopsida; order Fabales; family Fabaceae; genus Vigna; species Vigna umbellata. Next base: position 42,281,889 of record NC_142171.1, read on the forward strand.
TTCTTGTATTTAGAAATAAAACACAATTGCAAGTTTTGTAAGAGAAGTGTTTAGGCAAGACAAGAGATAAATGCACAAATATTTTATACTGGTTCACTCCAATTGAGCTACGTCTAGTCTCCTCTGTAGAGGGTTCTACTATAACCTTCAACAAGATTACAACTGAGTATTCGCATCACTCCATGTCTTCTCAATCAACAAATAATCACTTGTTACCCTAGACTTGATGATTATTCTCACCACTCTTGGTCTACAGTCAGCAAATAACTACTTGTTACCATAGACTGAATGAGTATTTACACCACTCCTGTACTAAGCAACCTTGCATAGATTTTTTTAACTCAACTGAGTTCAACGAGTGTTTTAATTCTCTTCATAATTGTAATCAAAGATTGCTTACAAGTTGTTCAGACTATTACTCTTGTAGAGAGGATGTGATTACAATACAATGCAGTCTAAACACTCACAAGTGTTTCTCTCTTTTCTCTTTCTCTCTTTCTTACAATTAGTAAGCAATATAACAATGAAGCTCGAGAGTATTTCTTTTCTTCTTTTCTCTTCTTCTCTTCTTCTCTTTTTCTACTCAGATATTTTTTGTTTCTTGAGCTCTAACTTTTACTTCTCTTTTGAGTGCTTCTTAGGATGAATATCTCATTGTATGTTATCCTCTTGATTTTTCTTTTCAAAGCTCTTCTCTTTATAGGCTTTTTGGATAAATGTTCATTAGACTAAGCTCTTGGCTTTGATTCTTGCGTTTTCTCTTTCTACATGTACAAAAGTCGTTGGATAAAGTCAACTTGTCAAAACAGACATGCTTTTTCAATACTTTGCTTGAAGTAGGTTATACGTTCTTTTGGACACTACTTCAAGTGAAGAACATTCTGTGAATATCTCTTTTCTCTCTAACGTCCACTTTTGATATTTTGATTTGAAACTTGTGGATGCGTGTAGAATAATTCATCTACAAATAATATAGTAGATTCTGCATGCAATAGATATGTTTATTCTTATCACTTTTGTTGTTTTTGAAAGTTGAGCATTTAATGAGATTTAATGCTTGCTTAGAACAACAGAGTTCTTTTTTATTTCCTACCGTTGGTGTAGCATTTGACAATTAAACTTTTCTTCTAAAGATACCAAGTGTTGAGTAAAGACTTCATCGTTGGAGGAAGTGATGTTTTAGCTCATGGTATCATTTAGACCGTGTAAACGCATCTGGTGATTTTGCTTGTTTAGACAGACAGCATTTAACATTTTTTATTATCTTTGGTGTTTTAAGTTTTAGTCTTTTAGTGTGTTTTGTCAATGACATCGTCTTGACATTGCTTTGTTTTCCCGAGAACAAAACTAAATACCTTTTAGGTATGATAAGCTTTACGTATTTAGCTTCAACTCTCTTAGAAGCTTTTGACTTGTTTAGTCATCTAGCATTGCATCTAGGTGTCTTGACTTAGTTTTTTTTTCTGTTTTCTAAAATCCTTAATGTTTTTCTAAGGTTTTTCTATTGTGGTGATTTTGATTTTAAGTCTTATGTTTTCATCCTATGTTGTTTTCAGATTATTATTTTGTTTAATGTTATTTGATTAACTTCAAAGCATGAGAGTGTTTAGGCGCATAGACGATTTTGTCTTAAAAGGGGATAATAGGCAATTAGAGAACACACACGTGTAGAAGAATTTTCATTTTGCAACTTTGGAGTTTTGTTTTCTTTCTTTCGATGCAGCTTCCAGCAAATTGTCTATAAAGTAATCTTTGGTAATTGTAATTCTCCCTTTCCACTTGTAAATAGTCCATCTAGCAATGCAATTTTCAGTTAAATTCTTTCATTCTTCCCTTGTTCAGTTTTATACATGCTTTTATCAATTGTATTGTTGATTTTTATGTTTTTCTTCCAAAGCTAGTTTCAATTGATTTGGCTTGCCAAATGAACTTTGGCTTTTGCACTTTAACATTGAATTTAGTGTACAAATACATTAAATTATAGAATATTTTACTTAATTCAAAGGTTTTTTGAAAGCAAATGAGGGACTCATCAATGGGAACCAAATATCTAAAATTATTTTCAATTGAGCATTTGTTTTATTTTTAATTTCCTTTTTCTATGTTTAGTTCATCAATTTGATCTTATTTAACCAATATATACCTCTTCTTATTGTTCCAAGTGATTTCACCAATTCAATGTTCAGTTTTCATTTTTATAGACTAAGTTAAGCTCATTATATTAAGATTTGAGTGATTCAATCTGAATTTTGCAACTCAATACTAGATTAAGTAGGGAACCATACTTAATTCTAGATAGTGCACAATAACCATATCATTCCATGTGTCAATATAGTGAGTTTTTTTAGCAAAATAAGATTCAATTGCTTTAAACTTGATTTTTTAGTTTAACTTAGGTAGATAGTTTTAATACTCACGTATGTGACTTGTCTAAGCTTTATATCTCTATGTTCCTCATTTTTAATCCATGCACATTATTTTCAAGTGTTTTACATATTATTCTAGGATTTTCATAGTGTATAAATTGAAACTTTCACAAAAATAGTTTCTCAACATTCCACTTATGTTGTCATAATTAAATTTCTACATTTTTCTTTGTTTTCACTTGTGATTTTGAGTTCCTCTAGTTATAAATTAGTTCTTATTGCTATTTTAGGTTATTTTTATCATTGAAATCATGTTCATCACCTTTGTATTGCATATTCATCATTGTAGTTCATTAGAGCATTATGTCAAACACTTTATGTGCATATCTATTTTTGCATTTATGCACTATTTTATATCATTCCATCACTCATGATACATTTCATATCACTCATTTGAGCACTGTAAATACTTGCATCTCATTTATAATCGTTCATACTCATTTTAGCTTAAGAAACCATGGATTTTACTTCATTTTAGGCTAGTTTTGCATATAGGTCTTAAGATTAGATTTAGTTCATTATATAAGTTGCATTCTTAGTATATTCTTAGTTAGTTTAGATTTGGCATATTAGATTTCCTTCATCCAGATCATATTAGCACATTCACATTCATTCAAATTTCTTGTCTCTCCTAAGATTGATACTTTAGCTTTGCACTATGTTATATTAAAGAGGAAATCATTTCGGCATAAATCTCAAGTGACAAGAAGGTTTATTAGTTGCCCCCTTCGATTTGTGGAAAGAGATTTGTCCCTTACACGTCATGTGTTGTTACGCCTTCTTCTTCTTCGCTTTCCCTTTCACCATTAAAACATGCTACATTATTTCGATTCAAAAAGCTCATATTAGCACGCATCAAGTAAAGAATTAGGGTTTTTTCTTTAGAAAAAAAATACAAATTATATATATATATATATATATATATATATATATATATATATATATATATATAATACTCTCTTTAACTTTGGGAAAGAGTACTTATGGGCTTACTTCTTCTTAGAGTGGCCACCATTGAAACTTGTAACATTTATTAAGATAGGTGTTGTCAAAGCAAAGGGAAAAAATGTTTTTGACACTATTCTCCACAAATATTCAATAAAATATTATATTATAAAAAAATGTTCATGTAGAAAACCAATGGAGTGTCATAATATCAATCCTTAAAGGCAATGCAAAATTCTAATCATAAATGCTTATGCTAGCAGGAATGAGATGATTTTTAATCGTGATGAACTATCTTAATGAAATGTGATAATAGTATAAAATGTGGAGGCAAGATAAAGTTTTACCTGAGTCTCATAGTGGACGCCAAATGTTCTTATACAATTTGTTCTTACCAGATAATTAACATGTAACTTAATTTTGAATCGCCATGAGGAGGGAAGTCTGCTTGCAAAAACTTTAACACTCAAGTTAGTAAGAGGTTTTAGAGTGAGTATATGAGTGAATATGATTATCAAATTGTTGAACTACATGTGATAGGATGTATTCATAATCTTTTCAGCCTACCAATAACACTTTAATGAGTTTTGTTACTTTTAATGGATTTTGATTATATCATAAATAGTATTATATTTTCCCTTGTTTTTAAAGAGGTTAATACATAACATAGATCTCACACTTAAATACTTTACTTATTAAAGTTAAAGCAATTAAAGGTAAAGTAAAATTGAAAATTCAAAAGATAAAAAAAAACGTTAATGTAAACTACAAATACTTAAAATAAATAAAAGAGTGCATGGAATATTAAACTAATGATACACAATTACTTATGTCACGTGTTTTTCACATTAAATATAACTCTTAGTTATAATAAATATATAATGTGTATTGTAACGTGCAAAAAAAATGAAATCCAAAACAATGCTGAAAAGTTAGTTAGACCACAAGGACACATGGCAAGCAATCAGCAAGGAGAAGGCCAAAGGAAAAGCATGAGGTGTAAAAGAAAGAATGTATTTCTAAAAGATTATGTGATCTGAGGTCATTTTTATGCGTGTGGTAATTTCTTCTCTAACAATTCTGTTATGCTCTCTCTCCCTCTCTCAAATGTTCTTTTGTACCTTCTTATTCTGAAATACTCTTTGCCTTTTACCAGGTTACACTATTCCAGAAGGTACCAGTGGGTTGTGTCAACTGCTTAAAGTTGAAATAAACATTTATGGAATTGTATTGAAACATGACATTCTCTGTTTCTGCTTTTACGTTCATTATAAAATGAGTTTGGTAATCACCTTCTACGTTTCCGCGCTTTCTCTTTTCTGCTTCTTGATCGACCTGGCTCAATCAAGCGAAAACCACTCGGATTTCCACCCTTATACCTCCACCCTGGTGAAAACCCAACCCTTGTTCTTGTTTCACCTCTCCTCACCAAGATCAACTTCCATCAGTGGCAAAGAGAAATGATGGTAGCTCTTGAAACCAAGAACAAAGAAAGATTTGTCAACGGTACGTAGTCTTCCCTGCCCTCCGGTCAGTGATCCCCCTCCATGATCCTTGGCACAATTCATCACATTAACTCTAATCTTAAATGATCAATTTCACATCAAAGATCTTGGAGAATTGAAGTACTTCTTGGGGCTTGTGGTTGCACATTCTCATCAAGTTCTCAACCCAAGAAAGTATTGTCTTGACATCATTTCTAAATTTGGCCTATCAGGTTGTAAAGTTGTTCCTTCTCCAGCCAGTCCCTCTGTCAAGTTGAATGGTACTGATGGAGATCTTGTTTCTGATCCTACAAACTTTCGCAAACTCATTGGACAAATTGTTGTATCTCACTCACACGCTGCCTGACATCAGCTTCGCTTTGCAGCAAGTCAACCAATTCATGATAGCACCCTGAACTTCTCATTTCCAAGCAGCCACCTTCTGTGACAATCAATCCACTATTTTCTAGCCACCTTCTGTATACAATTTCTCGTAGCTCTCTATTGAGGCCGAATATAGGGCTCTCGCCACTATTGCCTATGAACTTCAGTGCTTAAAATACATCTCAGATGACTTATTTCTAGCCATACCTTTTCCTATTTCCACCTGTGACAATCAATCAGTGTACAGTTTGATAAGAATCCTTCATTCCATGAGCGGACAAAATACATTGAAGTGGATTATCATTTCGTTTGTGCCAAGATCATCGACGGGCTCGTTGTTCTCTCACACATTCCCTCCAAACAACTTGTTGATGTTTTGACAAAATCTTTGTATGCACCTTTTTCTGATTTCATTTCCAAGTTGGGTTTAATCAATATTCACAATCCAACTTGAGAGGGGTATTAGAGTTAGTTTTCTGTTATATGTAACTTTCTTGTTAAGAGTTAGTTTCCTGTTAAAGTTTTTCTTCGTATTCTTTGAGTTGATCAATGAAGCAATGCATCTTTTCTTCATTCTTTACCCTCTATTACTTCGTTTGATTTCCAATTTCATCGGTCTTTTCAGATTTTATTGATAATCATATAAATATATGTCAAGCTTTTAATTATTTAATTAATGTCTTTCATTGAATAAATTAAAATAATATTACATTTAGATGTTCAATTAGACTATTATAACTCATAATTGAAACTTATTTTTGTAAGTGTTAATGATTTAAGTTAGAATATTAATACATTTTCATCTTTAAAAATAATATAATATAGAAAAAATATTTTTTAATTTAAAAAAATGGACTTGGGTCAGCCCATCCTACTTTACTGTTAGTCGATCAATTTCACAAACTAAGAAAGACAGATCAAAATGGACTACTTTGATCTACGAGTTGTGACCCACTTTCTCACCCTTAGTGAAAATTAAAAAAATATAAATTATTTTGGAAAGACCCCTTTCTACAACTTTTAGAACTCTAACTAATGTCAAACAAAGGCAATTTAAATTAAAGATGTATGATAAAGAAATTAATTTTGAACTCTTCAAAGTTAAGAAAAACCCCAAGAAAAAGGAGACATGTTTTTTCGGTAAAGAGAATTTACTAAAACTAATTTTCATGTTTAAAGATAGTGACGTTATAGAATCATTAATTGTGGAACAACCTAGTAGTAAGAGAATTTGGGTTCTTCAAATGTTAAAGCAACCTTCATGAAAAAAATAATTAAAAAATGAATATAAAAAATATGTTGAAAGAAGTGACTTGTCATTTGAGATATAAAATATGACTTGGAAGAATAAAAAATTATTCTTGAGGTTATGACTAACTGTTCATTTGATCTAAGATAATTTTTAATATGAAAAAAAAACATGATTTCTTCATAGTCCAATCATGCTATCAACCGTGAAAAGTTCTTTGTGATCCCTACACACATATAATTGTGTAAATGCATGATATAAAGAGAGAAAACAACCCAAGTACACATATAATACAATTGGTGAAAAGATTAACTCTATAAGATTCTATGTTATGAAGGTTATAATTGTTAGTAATTTTGAAATTGTCTTCTTGTTTAGTGATGAAACTTTTATTATTTCTGCTTTTGAATTGTGTGATTACCACAATATTTGAAAAATTATTTGTTGACCTGAAATTTTTCTTTAAAAGTGTTTGATTTTCTTACTAGATTCTTTGCTTGTTTTTGTTTGGCTGGGGACAATCAAATTTGAAGTTTGGTATTGAGATAAGTGTAAAATATTGGTATATTTTGACCTTATTTCTTCCTTATATTCTGTAATTTATAATTGTTTTATTTTTTGTTTTAATTCAATTTTTTTATTATGATTTTACATTGTATTTGTTTTTTATTTATTTTTTCATGAAAATGAGAAGATTTTATGTCAAAATAAAACTAAGATTCTTGCTTAAGTAAGTCTCTAGGAAGCTTAAACAAGAGGTGTGTGACTTGCATTCTTGAAAGATTCTCAAATATTAGGAAAATTTGACTCATATAATTTATCTTCTTTATTCCAACATTATTTGGCTCTTTGATTAAATATTTTTACTTTCTTTCAATGCTTGTTAAGCCAAGTTAAGATAATCACAATTTCATAATTTTAATTGTGTTTGCGAAACATTTTTATAAATTATGATCTCGGTAATAAGGATCCCATAAAATGTTCAACACACCTACACACTTGACTTTAATTAGGATGTCCTACAACTCCAAAAGTTTCTTGAACCCAAGTGTCATAGACTTATTTGCCAACCACCCTCCAAGACCAAAAACACAGATTTCCAGCACTTCCAAGCCTACATAAACTTCTTGTCCAACACCATTTAAGAAATTCAATCATGGTCTTTAGATTATTACCACCAACATCCAACCTTACTTTAAACTTTCCTCATCTACTTGGGTGACATCCATGTGGTGAGAACTAGGGAAACATATGTAAAGCCCTTGAAGTAATAATTACTAGTAAAAAAAAGGATACTAAAATCTATCTCTTTATTGAGTGCACACAATATGAAAAAAGAAACCTAAGAAGGCAAAGATGGTCTTACAACCACTAAGGAAGAGCAAGATCTTTATGAAGCACTTGCAACAAGCCTCTTTATATAATGACGTGTTCTAGTACACTTTCCTTTCCCACTTCATACATGTTCCTATTGATCATCCTTAAATTAGTCCATAATTATATGATCTTGACTAATTGATCTATTTATTTTGAAAAACCTTCATAAAAAAAATTAGGTGAAATCACATTCCCTTGCATATCGACTTATTAAATAACAAATGACTTTTATTATTTTAATTAATTTAATTAATTGTGGCGTCCTTTCATATTAACAACAAAGTAGTTCTCACATTTATTAATAAGTGGAGAATACACAAATAAGATGATGAGACAAAATTATTATTATGCCACCCAATTAATAAAAAATAATTAAAATGTAGGGACTAAATTGAAATATATAAATTTTTTTAATACTCATGTATATATAAAGACAAAAAAAAGTAATAAAGACTTAATAAAAAATACATAAATTTTGCATACTTTTATTTATTTATATATATATATATACAAAAATCTAAAAGAACAAAAGACATTCCTTTAAATATTAATTATAGTTATATTACATTACATACTTATTATTTTTATATCAATGACAAAAATCTAAAAGAACAAAAGACATTCCTTTAAATATTAATTATAGTTATATTACATTACATACTTATTATTTTTATATCAATGACAATGATAATATATATATATATATATATATATATATAACATTTCATTTTATATTGTTATTGTCACTGGTGCAAAAAAGATCTTTAACGTCACTCTTTAGACGTCTGACCCTTGAATATCCAACGTAAAAAATGACCGGCGGCATTTTTCATAAATAAAACTACTATTTAGACGTTAGTTATGGAAGGGCCCGACATCTTAATACTCATATACGTCAGCTCCCCCGAATAGACGCTAAAACTAAACGAAAAAGTTAAAAAAAAAAATTTATTCTATTTAGACGTCTGTTATGGAGGGAACCGACTTCTGAAGCACTTTAAACGTATGTTAATTGGGGGAACCGACGTCTAAACTCTAAACCCAGAAATTTAAAAAGTCACTTTTTGACTCCAGACGTCTAATCCCGCCACTCCGATTTCTGAAGCACTTTAGACGTCTGTTAATTGGGGGAACCGACGTCTGATCCAACCACTCCGACTTCTGAAGCACTTTAGGCGTCTGTTAATTGGGGGACCCGACGTCTAAACCCTAAATTCAGAAATTTAAAAAGTCACTTTTTGACTTCGTTTAGAAGTGTTATCCAACCACTCCGACTTCTGAAGCACTTTAGACGTTTGTTAATTGGGGGACCCGACGTCTAAACCCTAAATTCAGAAATTTAAAAAGTCACTTTTTGACTCCGTTTAGACGTCTGATCTTGCCACTCCGACTTCTGAAGCACTTTTAGACGTCTGTTAATTGGGGGACCCGACGTCTAAACCCTAAATCCAGAAATTTAAAAAGTCACTTTTTGACTCCGTTTAGACGTCTGATCCCACCACTCCGACTTCTGAAGCACTTTAGACGTCTGTTAATTGGGGGACCGACGTCTAAACCCTAAATCCAGAAATTTAAAAAGTCACTTTTTGACTCTATTTAGACGTCTGATCCCGCCAATCCGACTTCTAAAGCACTTTAGACGTCTGTTAATTGGGGGAACTAACATCTAAATTTTGGCATTAAAACACCGTGAACGCGAGACAATCGTTACGCGCACTCATTATTCATCATCTTCGTCGCGTTTTCTCTCTACGGGTTACGCTTTTCAGGTTCGTTTTCTCACATTTGCACCGTTTTAAATTAATTTTACTCCGATTACATCACTCTTTGATGCATTATCTTTCGTTTGAACCGATTAAAATGTGTTTTCATTGGGTTTTGGTGCAGTTATTCTCGTGTCTTTAGGCGGCGTTCTATGGCGGCGATTTCTTGCGTTTTGTACCCCTCTAATTCCCTCTACTACGTTTTTGAAACCATCCAATAAAAACAATGTACAATACATTCTCTTCAACTAAAATATAAAGTTGTAAACTCGAATCACCATGAGTCAGGAGCAACCTCAGAGACATCTAACCTGTATGGATCGGACGTCCATATAGATGTCGGACAGAGATCAGACGTTAAAAGCCCAAAATAACAGACGTCTAAAGTCCTTTTTGCACTAGTGTGTAAGATGGAATAGAATTTGTAAAGACCTTTAAGACTAAGTCTTCATGTGTTCCAACCTTCAAGTTGAAATGTTATATAGATTTTGTCTCCTTACAATACGAAAGGGTGTCGACAGGAGACACTCCAATATTTAAGTGAGTCAAGTGTTTCAAATGGTATAACAAATATGTTCACAGGGGGAGTTATGTAAAGCGGAACCCATATATCTTATATATGTGTTTTTGATGATGACAAAAGAAATGTTTTATAGTTTTTTACACAACAACAACAAAAATGACAAAACAATTATATTATTATTTCTGTGATTGTGCTTGGACTATGTGATTTGTGTATTCATTGTTTAAGAATGAATCATTGTTTGAAACACTTTGCACATTGTATATCTGCATGAATTAATCGATTATTATGTTTGCATAATTTGTTAAATTCATCATATATCAGTATACGTTTAACAGAGGCAAAACACCAAGTTTTAACCTATTAAATTATGTGGATAATTGATTAAAACTCATGGTTATGGCTGCACATGTTTACTGACTACATTGAGTTGTTATGAATGAAATATTTTTCAAAATTTGCTTTAGTATGAAACTTAACCGATTATGTTATTTTCCTAATCGGTTAAAATACGTTTCATTTGAAAACCTTTTTCATGAAAAGCCATAACTGTCATAACAATTATATTTTTAAATGTTGCGGTTTGTTTTAATTGTTTAATTGATTGCATGCTCTTTTAATCTGTTAAATCCTGTGCAAATGTAAAAGTGTTAAAGCTTAAAGAAAAGCTTAATTAATTGCATTAATTGGGTAATCGATTAAAATGCGTCAGACTTCATAAATCTATAAATAGACGCATTGTTCTTTGTATTCAATAACTTTTATGATTCATATATTTCATAACTAACTTGTTATTGAGATTTTAATTGCTGGAACATCCTGAGATCTTCAAGAATCAAGATTGCTACATTTGGAAGAAGTTGTTAAAGATTCTTGCAAGAACAATTGTGGTTTCACTACTGATCATATTTGCACTTCAAGGTGTACTTCTGGAGATCAAATTTATCTGCAATCAATGTTGATTGTTTTCCCTGTTGTTGCGGCCAGGAAGAGGACTTGGTGAAGTTCTTTAACTTAGAGTTGGTATTACTGTAAGGGTGACAGAAAGTAGGTGATCTTTGTGGGTTACTATAGTTGTTATTAAGTTAGGAAGGAGAGTACATGAGAGGATTGTTCTATGTATGTCTTGCTTGTAAGAACTCTATCAATATAGTGATATCCCTTCATTTAAGGTTGATTGAAGGAAGACTGGACGTAGGTAGTTGGCCGAACCAGTATAAACAACTATGTGAATCTCTCTTTCCCTACACTTTTATGTTGTCTTTGTTCTTGATTGATTGCATTCCAAGAAAACTTTAAAAATTTTAAAAACATTTTTAAAGAACATTTTTTGAAAGGGGAAAACCAATTCACCCCTCTTCGTTGAGAATATTGGCCAAACTATTTCTACAAAATACTATAATAAGGGAACTTAATCAATTTATGTCGTTGTGTTATTTATATTGTGCTTATGGATTTTTTTTCCAAAATGAGTTTTGTCCATGTATTTAATTAATTTGATTAACTTTGCCTAATATTTTGCTAATAAGCTTTAGTTATTATCTTAACTTAATCAATTTATCGATCACTATTCTGTTTTGACCGACAAAATATCATTCTAACCAAGTGTGTATATATATATATATATATATATATATATATATATATATATATATATATATATATATATATATATATATATATATATATATATATATATATATATATATATATTATGTTCCTAAAAAAATCATACTAAACTATTCTAATTAATTTTGAACTTTTAAATTAGTTAAAATTTCAACACTTAAACAAAATAATTCTTTAAATTCTAATATTGCAAACATTATTCGAATATAAAAAAAACATTTTGTATGAGAAACATTGAAAGCTTATATATAAGAAATATTATATTATGAAAACGAAAACCAAATTTCGCAGTCAAATGGATAGAGAGAGAGCTATTTCTTTTTAAAAAAAATTAACAAAATAGATGAAAAATTAATAGAAATAATGAGTTTCTCATCTACTTTTTTTTTTCAAATGAATAGATCATAAAACATACACACGATAAATGAAAATAAATAAAGAATTTGTGTTTTACTATTCGAGAGATCATGAACTAAACTTTTAAAGAGAGAATATAAAAATATCTAAATTTTCTTCTCTTTTAAATTTTATCGTCTTTTTATTATATTTAATTTAATATGTTAATATTTATTAAAATCAAATGGCATTTTTTATAAAATAAATTAGAAGTCATCCTAATTTAGTTATTAGACCGGGAATGCTAAAAAATCGTGATTCTCACGTGTAATCCTTCGTCACTCATTATTATAAGTAGTTCTGTTATACTTTCTTATTTATAATGAGTATTATATTATACTTATATTTTTTGTTAATATTAAAGTTAGTTATATTTTACAATAATATATATTTTATGTCAAAATATGATATGAAAGGTTGAATATTAATTAATAATGATAATTTTTCCATTAATTAGAGTAGCCCACTGCAGCAAGTAGCTCACTGAGCCCTAAACCTCTGTCTTGGCTAATTTGAAAATTGATTTGCACTTTGTTATAAACTATAAACTTCTGTAGTGTAGTGCACTATAGTGCGGTTTGCCCACCCCTAATCACTGTTGCCTACTTCGCTTCTCCCGCATTACTGACATTCATAGGGCTTTGCATCGCGTTGTCGTCGTTGGTTTCCTCGGCGTTTTCGTTGGAGTCGTCGTGCTTCTTCTTTATGAATTTTTGTAGTTTTTGAGGGTCAAGTTCGTCGTGCTTTCGCTTTGGTGCTACCGTGACAATTTTCTTTTTTATCTACAACTGAGAAAGAGGTATATGATATAATAGTATAGAAAAGGTGGACACAGTAGCGAGTGCCTGTATTTCCACTACACTTGGAGGTTTGCTTCCCTTTTCCCTCCATTGGTTGTTATGGCAGTTGAGAAGGAAAAGCTTCAGGAAGAATCCGTAATCCGCCGCTTCTACAAGATTATTCTTAGTTGGGACTACGTTGCTCTCCTCAAGGAATCTAAGGCAATTCACTTCATTCCTTACTATTTTTCTTTTGTTTCTGTGTTTTTTTCTTTTTAATTTGCTTTCGTAATGTCTTTTGGAATGTGGTGTTTTCAGAAGCAGAAGAAAGGGACTGCGAAGTCAACACTCGTGAAGGTGAAGAACCGGTATACAGACGTTGATGACTATATTGCAACCTACGAACCGCTCATCTTTGAAGAAGCCAAATCGCAGATCATTAAGGAGAAAGAGGAAGAAGAGGGTATCTTTAATTTCAACTATTTTTTCGTTTTTTGAGAAGATTATTATTCTTGCAGTAGCAATGTAGCACAGTTGTTAACAGCCTTTGTCTCAGGTCTTTAGCCCTTTCTATACTATTCTTGTTAGTTGGGTGGGAGTGACTGACTTTGTAGGACTAGTCAGAGGAATGTTAAAGCCCTGTCTAAGTTGCGGTTCTCTCTTTTTCACTTCAATTTAAATAATAACTGGTTTGCTTTTCATGTTTTAAAGTTAGAAGGGTCCATCAATAATGTAGTGAGGTATGGTTCACAAATAAATCTACTTCTTAAGCACATAATCAAAGGTCCGATTCTGGGTCTGTGTTAATAGAGAATATCTATTAAGAGAGACTTGCCCTTTAAATAGAGTTTTGGATTAGTCTTTTAGCTGTCGCCTACGAGAGATTTCATAAATCTTTGGATTAGTCTCTAGTACTGAGATACCCTAGGGACCAAAATAAAAGTTTGAAGGGTCTCTTTGCTTAAGATTTTTTTTTTTGTTTGCCTGACCACAGTGACTGATTGGAAATTGGGGGTGGTAAAAAGTTGGAGTGAGGCAGATGATTTTCATTTTATAGAATTTCCGTGTGAAATTAATGAGGGAGAATCAATATCACAGAATGATCTTTTGCTGCTTTCCAGAGATAAGGTACTACCAGTGATGAGAAGTTATGTGTTTTGGGCTTTGAATATTTTGCCTATTCGAATTTGAATTGATTGCCTATCTGTATTTGTCGCTGCAGGTTGTAGATGAAAAAAGAGTACCTACTGTTTATGCATTTGCTTTGGTGGAACATGTCCGGAAAAAAGAGTACCTACTTGTTCGAGTTAGACTCTATCTTGCTGGGGAGTTCTTAAAATATAATACAGATGATGTAAAATCTTGTCCTAGGCTGCTTAACATGCGATCTCATATATGCGAGACAGAAAGACAGTTATATTTTATGAAGGTAGCCTATTCTATCATGTACTTCTAGTAATATCAATATTGTGTGTGTTTTCTATGTGGAGGCTGCCTTCCTTGATTAATTGTATTATTAATTTATAATAGAAATATAAAGGTTTTCAGAATTTTTTTTCTTAACAAAAGGCATTTTCTTTTAAATTAGCTTTGCCGTTGATCCAGTGTGAAAATCATGCAGCAATGCAGCTTATCTACTATTGCTCGTGAATATTTGGCTATTCGAACTTTAGGCTGTCTCCCGTACAAGGATTTAATATTAAGTGCAGTTGGAGAAGATTTTGGCACAGAAGTCGAGGGATGGAAAATCCCAACACCATTGAGGGAATATGTTGAAAATAGTTTTAATCAGTACCAGCGTGAGGCCATTACAGTAAGTTTTTTATTTTAGAAGTTGAATAAAGTAAATAAAACTAACACTTGTTCATCAACTCAGGCTTGTTTTTGTCTTTCTTCTTCTTTTAACCAATCCAATGGCTTTTTCTCATTTTTTGTTACTGATATATAGTTTGGAAAGAATAAATGCTGGATTATGACTAGAGGGGGGCATATTTGCAAGTTTGGATTTCGCATTTAGTTGAAGGATATACTACTTCAAACGTATTATGATGCAAGCATATCATTCAGAGTTCTGTTTTACTTTTTTGTCACCAAGTTTTCTCAATTTGAAAATGCTCCTTGTTTTCCACGTTTCTTTTCTTCTGTACTTGTTAAAGGCTTGGGTTTTTCCAATTTCAATCTCATCTTAATTTCTTTTGGTTTTGATATAGGAGTCAGAAAAAGAAATGTAGGAGCAAAAGGCATCCAAAACAAACTACCTAATATCTAATTTCAAATGAACTGAAACAATAAACTTAAATCACGCATTTATCTCCCCATCTTTATAAATTCTTTCTCCTTTATTATTTTCTTTTGTCCAATAAAATTCTTATCACTCTTTTGGAAGAGAATGTGCTTTTGTTGATGAACCCTTTTGAAAGATCTTTTAAAAAATTTAAAAGCTATGTTACATTTATACTGTCTGAACCAATTCTCCTTTCTCAAAGTTAGCTTTTGTAAGGTGAAGCATAATAGTTTAGCTAGGAAAGAAAACCATTTTATCCCTTTAGTTTAAAGCATATTCAAGCATGCACAATTGTTAGAAAAATATACACTGCAACATATGCCATCATAATAAGTTACAAGTCAAACAACAAAGAGCAGAAAAAAGAAAGTGAAGATTGATCAGAAGTTTTCATTCCTTAATAAGATGTAAAGCTCTTGTAACCTTATATTCATTCCATTTTAACATTTTATTTCTGTTCCAGGCTGGTCTATCATCAAAAGCCTTTGTCCTGATACAGGTAGGTCTCTATTTGGCTTTCTGTTCTAAAATTTTTTTAATGCTTTTTCATATTTCCCTTTTCTGTTAGGCAATGCTTGGTGTTATGTTTATCAGTTATGCTGAATTATTTTTCTGAAAAGACTTGTTTGTTATATTCGGGAAATGGAGAAATTTATTTCAAAGAACTGCCAATTTGAAATAGTAAGTTCTCATTGAATAGCAAGAAGGGGGACCAGAGGCAGCAACATGGGAGGATGTGGCAACCATATGGGATCACTTTCTAGATTTTAACCTTGAGGACAAAGTTGTTCAGGCCATAGCGTGTAATGATAGGATTATGAATGTTTATGTTAGGAGGAAAGTTGTTAAAAATAAAACATAGTTTGTTACAGGTGGTTTGGGCTGTCCAGGTGGTTTGGGCTGCTATAGTCTCCTTAGTGGGAAGACTATATATAGGTGTGGTTGTGTCTTTTAGAAGGGACGTTTTTGATTAGTTTTGAGAGGCTGGACAGACTAGTTGCAACCTGTGTGAAGGGAAACAATATCCCTTGGTTGTTTTCTTGTACTCTGCTTGTGTTGGAATAATAGATACGTTTCCAGTGCTGGGTGTTGATAACACTGGTGTTTTTGGGTGTAGAACTAAACGTTTTAGGTTCCTTTTAATCCAGAAACCTAACATTTTTTCTATCAATCTTATTTGTTCAACTATCTTCTTGCAAAATACCTATGAGACATCTGGGTTTTTATCAATGTAATGTTGTCTTTTTTATAATAAAAAAAATTGTAATCCAGCCTAACCAACTCCTTTCAGGGCCCCCCAGGGACTGGGAAGACTCAGACCATACTTGGGATTCTAAGTACCATTTTGCATGCAACTCCTACAAGAGTGCATTCTAAGTAAGCATAATATTTAGTATATGTCTGCAGTCTTCTATTTCTAAAAATTCAGTTTTTTGTTGCTATTGTTGTCTTCAGCAAAGCATTGTGTTAGGAGTGTGCCTGGTAGAAGTGAGATATTGAAGCAAATTTTGTTTCTACCAAGCAATTTATGGTCTTATTTTTGCTTAATCTTTCTTTCTCTTTATTCATACATATGGTTATTGATATTTTCTTTTGGAAGCAGGACCTATGAGCTAAGGCAAGGACCACAATTACCTACTGAGGAGAAGTAAGATTTTCTTTGAAAATATTTAGGCTTTACTTGGTTAAGAAAACTTCTTGCCACGGATGTTGGTTATTTCCAGTGATTCTTAACATAATATTTCTTTTAATTCCCCATATCCGCCATCTTTTGAAATCCTTATCTGTTATTTTCATTATTAATCTCTTCTTGCTTTGTGTTATGCATGTTTGCTTTCTTGCCATGCCTACCTTCAAGTAGTTCATAAACAAATGTTGTGAATCAAGTAGAAGTGCAACAATAAGGGTAAAATTTGATTTTTGTATTATATCATAAAGAAAATAGCTGTAATTCAAGTTAAGGGCACTTTTCTTTGGTTTCTCTTTCACTTTAGATGGTTTAATTTTATATCAACATCGTAAGAAGCTGGGAAAATTGTTTAAAGCTTATGAATGTTTTTGGACTTTGGCTTATAGAAGTAAGTGATCTGGATGATTACTTGTTTGATACTTGCGTTGTTGGAGTATGATAAGAGAGAAAGAACCTATTGGCTTAACTGTACTTTAGAATTCTCCAAGGTCCAAATAAAGTATTTTGATTAGAATATTCTTGAGGATGTTTCAAGAAATTATTTTAATTAAAGTACAATTCTAGATGATTGGAGTATTACATAAGTCAGTTTCTTTAGCTGATTTTATGAATGCAGGTCCATAGCAGAGTACCCTTCCAAATTGATAAAGTTGATTTTAACCTCTATAGTATCTCTTGCATGTTGGCTTGCTCTTTTACCCTTTTTTGTAGAATTCAAGAATAATTTAGTTTGGTTAGATGATGTTCAACAAGAGCCTTGTAATATTTGGTTTCAAAGTACATATCTTGCAAAATTACCTAGGAATGGTGACCACTTCTGTCCCAAGATCAATTAAAATAAACCGCAAATGGGTTTTATACTAGCATTGTTAGTGTTGAAATGTAATGTTATTTTATTATTTCTTTTATATATACATACCAAGCTTGTGTTGCCTCTTTTTGTAACCTTTATATATACATCAATCAAAAGCACAACAGTTTATGTTGAATACACTGATATTTCTCCATCTTATTTATTCAATTGTTAGCAGAATGCACTTTTCACATTCCATCATGCTAGAAGATTTTATTTTCTTTTCCCTTTTCCCATGACAGAAAAAGACATTGGGGACTAGCGTCTCCATGGCTTAGTAGTATTAATCCAAGGGATAGTCTGATGCCAAAAGACGGTGATGATGGCTTTTACCCAACTACTGGAAATGAACTAGTAAGTACTCCTTTCATTGGTTAAAATTGTTGATCTTGCAAAATAACATCTCTAATGATGGGTTTTATCAGAAACCTGAAGCTGTAACTTCAAGTCGGAAGTACCGTGTAAGAGTGTTAGTTTGCGCCCCATCAAACTCTGCCCTTGATGAGATTGTGTTGAGGGTTCTCAATGGAGGTATTAAGTTTCTTCAATGCATTTGTTTGGGAAAAAGAATTCTTCTTTCTGCATTCATTTACTTGCCATGATTTTGACCCTCTTAGTTTTGTGTTTGTGTTAGGATATAATGTGTGCAGAATAAAAGGAAATAGATTAGGAATTAGTTGTTAGTTGGTTAGTTGGTTAGGGGGCCTTTATAAGAAGGCAGGTAGGTCTTGTGTCAGGGTACTTTGGATTATCTTGTAGATTGAGCTTTGGCTCTTTGTGAAGGGGAAACCCTTGGAGAAGGGAGTGCTCTCCTATTCTTGTATTCTTTGGTTACAATAATAATACAGTTCTGTTTCCAGTAATCTGGTGAGTGTGTGTGTGCTGTTTTGAGTGATAGTTAGACTTCTTGACTAAAGAAGCCTAACAAATTGGTCTGACCTGCCGGATATCCTTAGGAGAGGAGTGCTGGATCATTGGGAGAGAAGCGTGATGGAAGGA
This sequence comes from Vigna umbellata, assembly GCF_029865625.1. Classification (NCBI taxonomy): domain Eukaryota; kingdom Viridiplantae; phylum Streptophyta; class Magnoliopsida; order Fabales; family Fabaceae; genus Vigna; species Vigna umbellata. The sequence continues at coordinate 42,300,670 of NC_142171.1, forward strand.
AGAATGAAGGCTTTGGAGGGAAGGATGGATGGAAGAATAAATGCCCTGGAGGTAAGGAAGGATTATGTATAGAGGTGGGCCAGCAAACAGAAAAGGGAGCTAGCAGAATGGAGAAGAAATATGAAGAAATGAGAGAAATGCTTCAAGAAATCAAGATTCACATAAAGGGCTTAGAAGGAAGTGAGAAATCTGTCATGAAAGGACAGAAAGAGGGTTCAGAAGAAGAGCTGGAGGAAGACAAGGGTGAACAAAATTGGAGGAAGCGGGTAGAATTGCCCAGGTTTGAGGGGTTGGGCCTATTGGGTGGATCTCTAAGGCAGAAAAGTTCTTTGACATCCAAAATGTCCCAAAGAAGGAGAGGCTCAGGTTGGCTTACAAGTGCATGGAGGGAGGCACAATCTATTGGTTCAGGGCCTGGAAAAATAAAACCAAGAACCCTTGGAAAGAGCTGAAAGAGGCATTGATAAGGGGGTTCGGAGGAAGAGATAGAGGTTCTGTTTTTGAGAAGTTAGCTCAAATTGCAGAAGTCACAGAAGCTGCTGCTGAGAACGTTGCCGAAGTTTCTGCTGTAAGGGTGGATAACATGACAAATGTTGGTAGGGAAAATACATCAGGTGAAGATCATGATGGGAAGGTTGTGACTCTTTCTTCTCCAAGTAAAGTTGCAAAAGTTGTTGTTTTTAGTGGAGATAGAGTGGTAGGTTGTGGTGGGAATGTCAAAACAGTAAAGAAAGGGGAAGAATTGTTGAAGGCCTGGGGTTAAAACAGTGGTGTCAAAGAGCAACCAAGTTGAGTCTGTTTACAGAGCAAGAGAGGACCTGTTGCAAGATATCAAGAAAGGAAAGAAATCCTCAGGTGGAGGAGAAAATTCAAGCAATTGGGAGTGTTAGGATATTTATCTTATTTATCATCATTATATTGTGTCAAGGGTTACCCTATTTATCATGATTATATTGTATCTAGGGTTACCCTATTTATCATGATTATATTGTGTCTAGGCTTACTCTAATTATATGATTATATTACCCTAATTATCATGTACTCTTGTATCAATTTATTTTTATAAATAGAAGATTATGAGAGGGATCAATCAAGCCCTCTAGAATTATTTTACAGTTTAATTCTCAAGTGGGAGCAAAAAGAGGAGGATGCCATTGACAATAATGGAGCTAGGAAGGGTGAGGAGACACCAATTTTTTCGTGGGTGAAAAGAGAAGAGTTGACCTCTTATGAAAGGATTGACACCCAAGATCAAACAAACAACAGAGGCAGCAAATGCTTTTGAAGTTCAAAACACTAAAGGATCAACAAAAGCACACCCAAACAACAAAGAAAATGTAGTCCAAGGGTGCAAGACTTGACATAAAAAATCCAAGAACCTTTCTTGGAAAAATCTAGCCACAACTCTACTAAAGATAGTTGAAGGGAACAGAAGAAGCATTCTATGTGAGAGTTGGGAAGCAGTAACTAAGATGGGGAGTGTGGAAATTTTACATGAGAGTTTGCAAGTAGATGGAGCATCTGCCAAAAGTGTTGTGGCTACAAGAGCCAATGAAGTCAGAGTTGAGATTTTGAGGATTTCACAAAATTGGACTAAAAGAATCCAGGAAGAGTGGAAGTCATTAGAGGAGGATTTGCCACCACCCAAGCCCCCAGATTTAAAATTGCAAATAGTAGCAGTGGTATTGGATGGTTTGACAGCAATAACAGGGACTGGGAGTGGGAAAAAATTTCATCCAAAAATTCAAGATATGGTTGTCACAAACAAATAAAACACTAGAAGACCAATGGCAGTAATATTTCTTTGCAGGGCTGCAATATAACATTAAGAGGAAACAATTTAGGGTTCCAACCTTGAGGACAAGGTTGTTTTGCAGTGGGGTGTAATGTTAGGATATAATGTGTGCAAAATAAAAAGGAAATAGATTAGGAATTAGTTGTTAGTTGGTTAGTTGGTTAGGGGGGCCTTTATAAGAAGGCAGGGAGGTGTGCGAGTGATCTGGTGAGTGAGTGTGAGTGATCTGGGGAGTGAGTGAGTGATCTTGTATTATTGTAGCCAAAGAATACAAGAATAGGAGAGCACTCCCTTCTCCAAGGGTTTCCCCTTCACAAAGAGCTAAAGCTCAATCTACAAGATTATCCAAAGTACCCTAACACAAGACCTCCTTGCCTTCTTATAAAGGCTCCCCTAACCAACTAACTAATTAACAACTAATTCATAATCTATTTCCTTATATTTTGCACACATTATATCCTAACAGTTTGTAATGGGGATTGAGGGGGGGTGGGGGTTAAGATTTCAACTAGGACACATTGACTAGCGAGGTGTCATTGCTATCTTGGTTGTGTGGCCAGGCCTTGTAATTAACTATTCCATATTATAAGCAGACTGAACTTGACCTAGCAATTCTTGTTTTTTCTTTCTACATTCTCCTTTTGGTCTTTTCTTTAAAGAATTCTGTATTCTATACTGTCTTATCATGATTGCATATTTATTTTTATTCATGGATGTTCTTAGGTGTACATGATGAAAATGACCGTGTGTATTGCCCTAAAATTGTACGGATTGGTCTCAAAGCACATCATTCTATCAAGGCTGTTTCCCTGGATGAACTTGTACGTGGAATATTAGACCAAATGTGTTTCAATTAGCTATGCTGCCACCATCATTATATAATTTTTCATATCACTATTGTAAACTTTTGTTATAATGCCATGATTATGGCTCAGCTGGTCTGGAGGGGAACTTTGTTATTGATTTAACGGTTTTATTAACATTAACGCTTGGGACTGACTGATTTGTGCATCTAAAAGTGGTATGTTTTTATTGATAAAGAAAACATTTATAGTTCAAAACTATAAAATGCAATGATTTTTTTCTTTTCCAATAAAAACTTACCACCACTTTTAGATGTTAATATTCAACCCTAAGGGGATGCTGACATTCTCCTGAAATGAATGAAGAGTCTTGATATAATGAGTGATATGAAGTTAGATGAAAAGGCTCTAAAATTTGTTCCTAACAAAACATTGATTCTTTAGAGTTAATTATGCTGGTGAATGTTTTACTAGAACCTGTGAAGTAGGTTATACTTCATTTCTTTTTAGATTACTTTAGCTTCTAATCATCCTTCCTGTTAAACTATAGGAAAGATTGAGATTGAATTGAGATTGTGTGTTTCTAATACAACATAGATATTTTATTTATATTGAGAAAAAAGAATCATTACAATAAATAAAAGAGATTTTACATCCTCTAATAATAAAAGATATGATATCTGAATAAATAAAAAGGTTTCCAATAATATGTATATATAATCTATATATGTTTGATTATATAGGATTTGTTCCATATTTCTATAATGATAATATTCCCCCTCAAGTTGGAGCATATAATCATATATGCTTAGCTTTTTGCAAATATACTTGGTCCTCTTAGCAACTTGGTAAATATGTCAACTAATTGTTCACTAGAATGACAAACCTAGTGGTGATATCTTAAGACTCTAATTCTTCTCTTATGAGACGACAATTTGCCTCAATATGTTTGGTTCTATCATGAAAGATAGGATTAGAGGCAATGTGTCTTGCTACCAAGTTGACACATATAAGGTGCATTTCAGAACTTTATTCTAATATAAGCTCACAAGGGACTAATGTCATTGCCATGTAATATGCTTCTGCAGATTTTATCACAAAATTTTGTTTCTCACTTTTCCACATGTTAAATCATTTCAATAAGAACACAATACCCTGAAGTGTCACTTGGTGACCCTGCCTAGTTGTTGTCAGGATACCCAACAATTTGAGTATTTCACATATCTTCAAAATGAGGGCTGGCCATGAGGCTTCTTAATATACTTTAGGATCCGTATGATGACATCTTGATAGGACCTTGAGAGTTTATGTTAAGGAAAAAAGAGATAAAAAACAGGACATAGGGTGAGGGAGGTTGTTAGTTGGTTAGACGGTTGGTTGTTAGGTGAGAAGAAGGGTTGGTTATATAGGGGGGAGGTGTGTCTTAGGGGGACAGATTTGGGTTTACTGTTGTAGTGACAGGATTATTACATCCTGGGTGAAAGGAGGATTGCTCCCTTGGTTGCTTACGAACATAAGTCTTTGTTACCAGAATAATAAAACAGTTTGGTTCTTTGGTGTGTACTGCATGTGGGTGTGTTGAAGTGTGTATCTGTGTGGGTTCAGGGTTCTTTCTGCCAAGAATCCTATCACATCTCAATGGTCTTGACAAGGAGAGTTTAAAAATTGACTTACTAAGGTCAGTGTAAAAGCAATACCTGGACGAGTCACAGTAGGTAATTTAGCATACCAACTAACCATTTGTACTGAGGATCAGAATATGGCTCTCCTTAGTTGGGTACAGGTTTGATACCTAAATCCATTGCTGTGTCCATAGGCGTAGCATTTCTAGAATGTCGAAAGTAAACTTTCTGACATATGGCCAAACCATGCACATAGTGTGTTACGTATCCGAGTAGGAGAATAACGAAATCACCCTCTTACACACTCACAACAAGCAAAATAATAATGAAAGAATGGAATTGAACGAATGAATATCTTTTATTGATGGTAATATCTGAACAAACAAAAGTAAACAATAATTGGGAGCATAACCTCCATCAATTATTTGGGAGCATAACCTCCCTCACAAAACAATAATGTCTGTCACAAAACTCAATAATCAAAAGCATACCCTTAACCCTAGACTCTAGCTTTATTTATACTAATTGTTTCCCGCTCATCTCTTACTAAATATCTCCCTAGAATATATCTATATTTAATATAAATATCCCTATATTTAATGTAAATATTCCCCCATATATTTCCCTAGCATATATCATTAATTATAAATATCTTATATTGTATATTTCCCTGGAATATATATTTATTTACTCTAATTATCTTATACTGAATATTCTCCTCAAATATAGCTCCCTTTACTGTAATTAGTTCCCGCCCATCCTAACAGTTGTGACAGTTAGGATGGTAGCTCTTCAACTGTTCGGCCCAGGTCCTTCGCTGCTTCCTGCCGTTCGGTCTGGTCGCTCTCCCTTGTCCACCGTTCGGCCTGCTCGCTCCCTGCCTTCCACCGTTCGGCCTGCTCGCTATCTGCCTTCCACCGTTCGGCCTGCTCGCTCGTCGCCTTCCACCGTTCGGCTTGGTCGCTTCTTGCCTTCCACCGTTCGGCCTAGTCGCTCCTCGCCTTCCACCGTTCGGCCTTGTCGCTCCTCGCCTTCCTCCGTTCGGCTTGTTTCCCCCTGCCTCCTACCGTTCGGCTCTAGCTCTTCACCACCTTCCACCATTCGGCTAGACCTTTCCACGCCATGGTTATCAAACTCACGAGTTAACTCGTTAACTCATCCAAGTTTGCGTTTCAACACACAGCTTTCGAGTTAACTCGGAAGTAAACTCGCTTTTGATGTAAAGTCGGTAGAATCGGAAGCAAACTCGGTCAACTCGCCCCAACCCGAGAGTTTGCAACCGAGTTGGCGAGTTTAGAGAAGAAAAATTTTTTAAACCAAAAACGACAACAACCATAATCGTTTGGTGCACAAAACTGAAAAAGGAAAACTCGTCGTGAATAAAATGGCATCTCACTGCACGATTGTCTCTTCATTGCTTGTGGTGCCACCGTTTGCTCACGCTCGCGGCGCCACCGTTCGCTCACTGTGTCGTTGCTTGCTCGTCGCACTGTTGTGTCGTCGTTTGCTCGCTTGCCATTCGTGTCTCTGAGGTTGTCTTTAATCTTCTCGGTTTCAAAAAGATGAGTTTTTTTTCCTCAGCTGCGCACCGTTTTCTGGAGGAAGGGATTTAGGGAATTTGTGAGTTTTGTCAGTTGCGGAAAGGGACTTGGGGGATTTGTGAGTTTTTTTTTGTCTCGTGGTTTGCAGCTTTTAGAAAGGTATATATATATATATATATATATATATACACACATATATATATACACACATATAATATATATATACACATATATATACACACACATATATATATACACACATATATATATTACACACATATATATATATACACACACATATATATATACACACATATATATATACATATATACACACATATATATATATATATACACATATATATATATATATATTAGGATTTTTAATTACGAATTAGAGATTATTTTTAATTATTTAATAAATGTATAATGTATTGTAAAGTTGTAGTTGGAAACTAAAATTAGGAATAATTTAAAGTATGTTTAGGAATAAATCAAATTTAATTAATAGTAGTCTAAGTTATCTTATTTATTAAAAAATAGAAATAAAAATAATTTAACTATTTTGTTTAATTATTTTATTATAATATTTGAATTAATGTTATTTATAATTTTTTTCGTAAAAAAGTAAATTCTTACGAGTTTACGATTTGAGTCTACGAGTCGAGTTTACGGAGCTCTCACGAGTTCACTTAAACTCTCGAGTTTGACAACCTTGCTCCACGCCTTCTACCATTACCGTTCGGCCTCACTTCCCTCATACCTTCCTTCTCCTTCTCATATCCTTTCCAAACCTTATTATTACCCCCTACCTTATACCATAACATAGTGATTGCTTGAGACCATATAAGGACTTGTGTAGACACATACATATTAGACGACTTTTCCTAAATAACAAATCCAAGAGTATGCTCCATGTAGACTTCATCAAAATCACCATGTAGCATTTTTTATGTCAAGTTGTAACAGAGTCCAAAGTGAATAACTGCAATGGAAAAGAGAAGTCTAATAGAACCTCCTCTTTTTCCATATTCTGGAACCTTGTTTGCATAAGGCCATTCATGATTTGATGAGCTCTGAAAAGCAGGTAGTTTGTCTTTGTCCACAAAAGGATTGATAATATGCTAAATTTAATATTGACAAACGTGCATTATTCTGTATGCTTTTGATCAATAGATATCCATGCAATGTATCTTAGCTCAACATTGAGAACTATGCCTAAGGTGTATTGGCACTTGAAGATGTTGAAGCTTCATCACTCTGCACTAGGACTGAAACTTTACATCATTTCTGGGCAAGGATCTCTGATCAATGAAATGATTTACCTTCATGTTCAGGCTTCATATATCTTATAATTGGGTCATCTAGTCATATGATGTTATTAACTGAAAACACCTATGTAGATTTCAAGCCCAAAACATGTGCATCTGTCGTGGCGTTATTTATGATGTGTACCAACCACTTATGATACGGTGATCACTTTATACACCTTTTTTGGAATGATGTTCTTAAAGAAAATAAATTGAGCATAATAGATATTTCTTGTATTCGGTTCACACCCTAGCAATTGCGACAGTATTTTAACTATTGAATTGGTAGTCTAAGCATTACTTACAGGATTGCTGTTTCTATTGCAATCTGTATTATTAACACACTTCAAATGTAATTGGGTTGAATTTAAAGGTTGAAACTTTTATATGCAGATGAAACAAAAACGTTCTAGTGCCAATAAATCATCCACCAATAAGCAGAGTACTGCAGGAAGTAATGATGACAGTATCCGAGCTGCAATTTTAGACGAGGCCACTATTGTATGTATATTCCCACACTTTATGTTGAATGCATAAGCAAAAGCAATCTGATTTTCATAGTATTTTCTGTCTTCTTGGCAGGTCTTCTCAACTCTCAGCTTTAGTGGTTCCCATGTTTTCAGTAAACTAAATCGTGGATTTGATGTTGTGATTATAGATGAAGCAGCACAGGCTGTAAGTGTCAAATCCTCTTAGTTGCTGAGTCACTTTTAATATTGCTTATAATATAAACTAACTTGACAAAGTTTGATCTTAAGAAGTTGCTGGGGTATCTCAAAATATTCCAGCAACTAATTTTTATTTATTTTTAATTGTAGTATGCAGATGGAATAACTTTCATGAACCAATAATCCCTGAAACTTAAGCTATCATGTGAAGACATAAAAATGATTTTATGTTTTAAATCTTGGAATCTATTACTTGCCCACACCGGAGTCCTTTGGGCTTTAGCTGTGAATAATGCACAGACCCAGCTGTATTGTGCTAGAGTATAACTTTTCATTAGAAAATAATAGGGGAGGAAAGGATTGAACTCTAGACCTTATGTTCATAGAGACTGATAATATCCCATGAACCAACTATCAGGAAAGCTTAAGCTGAGGTAAAAAATAGAAATAATTTTAGATTATAATGAGTTTTCAAATATTTTGGGGCTGGAATACATTTTTTTGCCTCTTGGAGTAAATAAGCTACTGAGGACTAAGTCTAAAGTCTGAAGTATATCTGAAATCCCTAAAAGTCTTTGTCACTTGAGAGGACATCTTTTTCTTTGGTGAAGTTTTTCAATGGGACAGTGTTCTGAAGAATTTTCCTTGTTCTTGGGGTTCTACTTGTATCATAACTCAGATCCTCCCGCAAGCTAAAACATGCTCATTTTGGTGTAACACTTGGCTTATTTATTTTTATAAAAAGAGTAAAATTAAAATGTATTTCGAGTACAAGGGATCCACCGTATCACAAAAGTAAATTGCAAAAAAATGGTAGTTTGACTAAGTTATCTAATAATTATAAAAGGGGTGGAGATTAAAGGTAGAATTAATACAATTACTAACCACAGTAGGTAAGCCAGTGGAAGATTAAGATGGGACTAGAATAGTTGAAGACCACTAAGGCAGAGGATTAATCACTATATAAGGATGACACTCATAAGAAATGAGTGTCAAAGGAGATAGCTGCTGTGGTTGGGAATAGGTTTTTGATATTTGAGAATTCAAAAGTTGAGGATAAAAGATAGGATTGCTTAGATAAGGCAGTGGTAACATTTTGAATTTGGTTTCTGTTGGGTAGTGAAGAAAGGCATTTCCTTGAAAAAAGCAACATTAAAGGAACTAAAGAATCAATTTGTAGCAGAGCAATAGGAACTTCGGTGTTATGGGCGCCTAAGTCCCACATCAAGCTGCAATATGGGGTGCATGGTGAAGTATTCAAGTGTTTGCTTTTGCCCCTTTGATGGCTGACTTTTGAGAGTGAGTTACTCAAATTCTTAGGTACTTGTCAATTGGCATCAGACCTAGTTCTTGGTGTCTCAAAAACGGTTACCTACACAAAATTCTGCTACTAGGAGCCCTGACCAATACAGGAGTTGAATGAAGTGTCAGAGTTAAGTGTCATACAGATAAAGTCATCAAAATGTCAACTTTCAGTACTGGCGCTTTATAGGAACTTGGGTAGTATATGGCGCCTAAGTCTCACATTGAGCAGTACGACTTGGTGGAGTATTTAACTGTTTGGTTCTTTTGAAAGTAGGTTTCCCAAGTACTTGGATACTTGTCATGGAGGAAATGTGGTCTCCCAAGTCAAGAACACCGAAGAAGAGAATTCGATGAGCAAGATAAATTTATCTTGGAGAAATATCATACATGAAAAAAGTAGAACCTGTTAAGAAGTGAACTTTAAGCCTAACTCAATCCCCACAAAACCGGCTTGTAAAGTGAGGTTTGCACCCACTTATATATATATTCTAAACTGGTCTTATTTCTAGTCGACGTGGGACTTCCAACACACCCCCATGCCGAGGTATATACATCTCGAACATGAGACTAGACATTAAGGGGTGGTCCAATAGCGGGTGGAACTATATACCCAACAAACAACAAATATCGCTAGGATAGACTCTAACTTGGCTCTGATACCATGTTAAGAAGTGGATTTTAAGCCTAACTCAACCCCACAAAACTGGCTTCTAAAGTGAGGTTTGCACCCACTTATATATATTCTAAATTGGCCTTATCTCTAGTCGATGTGAGACTTCTAATAGAACCAGATACACAAGGAGGAACTTCGTAACAAGATTCTTTAGGGACAGTATTTATTTACTAAACTAGACTAATAACTTTAATCTTTTTTCCTAAGTTGCAATGAAAATGGGCATTCTTAGAAAGTTGAAAAGGTTTATTATTATGTGGTTTCCGGCTGTATAACTAATTTTTTACTAATGAGCAGATTAAAGATTGTCAATAACATCTAAAACGATGTTGCTTATTTTATTTCAACTCTTTATGACAGGTGGAGCCTGCAACTCTTGTTCCATTAGCCAATCAATGCAAAAAAGTTTTTCTGGTACTTTACATCGCTCATCCTTGCATTACAGGAACCTACATCATTTTACCTTTTACTTATCGTAATATATGTTTGAACAATATTCTATATGATGTATAAAATATAAATTGAGGAAAAAAAATGCATTTTGACAGCATGTGCGAAGAAAGAAAAGCCATTATTCATATTAGCTCTTAATCAAAACAATGTGAAATGGTATACAGCAATGGGATTGATAATTCTTGTCTATTAATTGCTAATGTTTAGACAAAGGCCTGGACAGTGGAAATATATTTATACAATTGTTGAATCCTTTTAAAAGCTTGTTGGTTTACAGACTTTTTAAATAATGTTGTCCTTATTGAGGCTACATTTTGTTGCAACATTTTTAAAGGTTGGTGATCCAGCTCAACTTCCAGCAACTGTAATTTCGGACATTGCTAAGAATCACAGGTAAACAATTAGTTTTGTGGTGATTATGATTTTAATACATTAAACCATTCTTTTTTCTAACACGAGTTTTTGGCTTTATTGTTTCATGAATTAAGATACGGCACAAGCTTATTTGAAAGATTGATGGAGGCTGGTTATCCAGTTAAAATGTTGAAGACCCAATATCGAATGCATCCTGAGGTTGGTGCATACTGTTAACATGTTCTATATTAGCTAAGAATATGGCTAAAATACTGCTCGTAAGGTGTGGACAATCTTTCCCCCTTTGAATTATTTTGGAGTATACATAGGCCATAATTCATTTGTAATACATGTTAAGCAGAATCTTGCAAAATTAATTTCTCTAACGTGGTCTTCGTGTGGCCAAATGAGTTCAATTGGTTCAGACCTAAGAATTGCCTCATTTGCTGGGGAAATACCGGGGCCATGTTGGCTCTGTTGCTTAAGTGGTATTATAGTGGTGGATTTCTTAGCAAAATTTAAGTGCAGTAGAATTATGGTTTTGAAGGAATGACATTTAATGATACCTAATCAAGAAACTGAGTTAGGCAATATTTTAGATTGAAGAATATAAATGAGAAACAGTACAGGTTGTTTTAAATTGATGACTTACAAATGGAATATCTAGAGAATATTCCAGGCTACACTTTCGTAGCATTTGATCTTGATATATTCCACGTTACTAATAGGCCCACGACGAAGATATATATGGAAAATGAGGGGGCTTACGGGAATAGAAAAAGGGACAAATATGCCTCATAAATTAGGCCTGCATGTGTATGAGTGTAAAAGGAATGAAGTGGCACCAGCTGAAAGAGAAAAGTAGGGCAGCTGGCAGAAAGAGAGTGGAGATGCAAGAATTGTGCTGGAGGGAGGGAGAGTAGTAAGCATTTGGAGGGGGATAAGCTGGAAAATTATTTTGGGAAGCTTGAGAAGTTCTTCCCCAGGATAGGGAGGGAGGGGGTTTGGGTTTCTTTTCCTAAATTACCATTTTGCATGGGAACTCTGATCTATTAATGGTTTTGTTTCTCTTAAAGGTCTCCTCTTTTCCACATTTTAATAGACGATTCTCCTCTACTTTTTGCTTCATTTCAATATAAATACTACTCTGGTCCGATTCAAATTCTGTCGTGTACCACACTTCTAAAATCCTGGAGTTTTATCCCTAGGATTTGATTGTATCACATAACAGAGAATATAACATGTTCCTGTTAATCAGTTTTATCGTGTTGCATCAAGGGATTATGTTAATATCATTTAGTATTTGGTCCTTGAGTTGTTTTTCTTTTTTATTACTTTTCTGTGGAGAAAACTCATCATTATATTCTTTTTTATTACTTTGTTCTTTTTGAAATTTCCTGTGAATTTTTCTGAATGGGTTTTATTATGTAATGATCGAACAGATACGAAGCTTTCCCTCCAGTGAGTTTTATGGAGACTCATTGCAAGATGGGGATGAGGTGAAATCACGGACAATACGGGCATGGCATGATTACCGCTGCTTTGGCCCCTTCTGCTTCTTTGATATACACGAGGGAAAAGAGACTCAACCATCTGGGAGTGGTTCATGGATTAATATCGAGGAAGTTGACTTTGTTCTATTCTTGTATCAAAAACTGATTTCACTTTATCCGGCACTCAAATCTGGTAACCAAGTTGCAATTATATCACCCTATAGTCAACAAGTCAAGCTCTTCCAAAAACGTTTTGAGGAGATCTTTGGAATGTCAGCTGAGAAAGTAGTGGATATATGTACTGTTGATGGTTGCCAGGTAAACTAGCGTAGTGTTTATTGTATGATATCCTTCATGTTCATTTTGACTTTTATTGCTGATTATTTAACAGGAAATTATGCAAATACTTGAAAAAGGTTTTAATTGTTTACCATCTGGAATACAATAAACCTGTCATTTGCAAGACTAAGATTACGAGTGCATAGATAGCTGGTTATGAACTGTTGCACTGCACCATAGACGAGCCTTCATTGTGTAATTTGGCTTGATTAAATTATAAATTTAAAGTTTTAAAAAACGTTAGGAATTGAAGAAATAAATCATAATTTACTCTCTTTCAGGGACGGGAAAAGGACATTGCAATATTTTCATGTGTCAGGGCAAGCAAAGATAAAGGCATAGGTTTTTTAGAAGACATCCGACGGATGAATGTTGGGATCACTAGAGCAAAGTCAGCAGTATTGGTACTGTGTCTTTTTTTGTTAATGTGATGATTCATGGATTTCATTTGGTCCATACACCTGAATATCGATCCATTTTTATGTTGTTGGTATAGGTGGTTGGATCTGCCTCAACATTAAGGAGGAGTGAACAATGGAACAAGCTAGTGGAAAGTGCAGAGAAAAGGGACTGTTTATTCAAAGTAAAGTCATTTATACGTAGCAATACATGAATTTGATCCGTTAAAATAAGAATTTTAATTGAGCCTAATTGATCAGAGTTTCCACTCTCCATTAGTACATGTTCCTTTTATCTATAATGTCTACATAAGTATTCGTTTGTTGGTCCACCTGAATCTATCTGGTTAGATTATGGAACCAAGAAACTTTTTCACCAAGCTGAAGAAGAACTAAACAATTTCCATCTGCAGGTTTCTCAACCATATTCATCATTCTTCAGTGATGACAGTCTGGCCTCCATGCAAAAAAAGGTAGCCGAACCATCTCAGGTGATTGGACCCACTGATACAGTAGATAATGATGTGCAGCCCAACACTGCTGCAACCTTTGATGATCAAGGACAAGCTGAGGACAACGACGATGGTGACGTGGACATGCATGATGCGGGTTTTGACGAGGATTAGTTGAGTTGTAGAGTGTATAAATATAATTTATGTGTTTTCCTGTCATGAGAAGGAAAAATGATAGTATTCATTTAATGCAGAAAAAGACACTGCATAGTTACTGATTTTCTACCAGGTATTTATTATATGCAAGTAAAAATGCACAGTTTTTAACTTATTAGGCCTGTTTTTCGACCTTAGTCTCTATTTTGCCCTCAAATGAAATTCTGCTTTATTTCCACATGATGGCAAGTTTGAGGATGAAAGCAATTTTAAAGTTACTTTATTAAGTTGTACTTTTTAAAGAAGCACTACTATTTAACACTAACCTGGGTGCTTAGGACAGTTGTTAAAATATTAAAATGGAAATTGATGGTAAGAAGCATTCTCAATATATTTTCATAACTTTTAATGTATTCTTCTTGACATGTCTAATAATAAAGATCATTTTTCAATTTTAATGCCAAACATTCGGTTGATATTCTTACAAGGTAAATGTGAACAAATGGTATAACCTGAGGTCAGGTTTTATTTGCAAAAAAATAATTGTTTTATCTTACAGATTTAGCAAACAAATTATGAGGCTAATCAACATTTTCACTCTACTATTCTCTCCCTATATTTTGTTTGCTGCTTATTTAAAAGCTTTATTAAATAATTAAGAGTATTCGTATATACTTTATGTTCTTTATTTGTGTACATAGGACATTACAAAAATCTTTACAAATACATGGTTACAATAGTTTATTAATTAATAAAAGGTTTGATTAAGTTTTAGGTCTATCCTATAAGGTTTTTGTTATTATAACATAATATTGTGGTTAGTCTAAAATGAATTATAAAATAATATTGTGATGATCTCATTATCTAACATATTTTTAATGAAAGAAATAAAAGACGTTTGTTATTTAACATATTAACAACATAAACTCATTTCTTAATATACAAAAACAAATAAATAAAATAACAAAAAAAAAAGTCATCACATAGTTTATGAAAAAAAATTAAATTATAAAAACTCAATTAATTTTTTTTAATAGTCAATATACAACAAAATTTAATAAAGACTTAATTATAAATACGAAGGATTTGAGATTTGATTATGTCTTAATAGAAATACAAGTCTTTAATAATAAAACATTAATTAGTATCCACCATACATAATATTATAATATGATTCCTGATATGAATATTATTGTACATAATAAGTAGGTACTTGCATAGGCAATTATTGTGCTATACTAAAGTTGAAAAATAAATTATTGTTTATATTATTAGCACATGTTTTTAGTTTCATAGAGTTGCACAAGGCAAAGCTAAAAGCAAGCAATCAATGGTGGAGAGGGAAAAGTAAGAGGAACAAAATAGTAACAACATGACAAGGAATTTTCATGCATAGGAGTTTACAAAAGAAGCAAAGTCCTTAATGCACATAAAGTGATGGAAAAGCTTATACCACCTTTCTTCATTCTTTTGGACAAACAACTATTTATTACGTATTTATTTAACTATCTCTTTTAATGCTGCAACACTTAGTTTTCCACAAAATGTGAATACCTACTTTCTTCATCACCCAGAATTGAAATAATTTTAAACTATGAAATGTTTATTTTGAGAATGATGCAGTGAAAGAGTGAAGGAAGAAAGATTGAAAAATTATATTTAATAGGAGTAGGAAGACTTAATTATTGTTTTTTTCAAATTTAAAATTGACATCTTTATAAAAAAAAATCATGATTTTCATACTTAGTAATTGAATTTAGTCACAATAATTTGTATATGGTAAAAGTAAGTATATTTTTTTTTTATCAAATCAGTAAGTATGTCTTACTTTTTTTTGTGACAGTATGTGATGCGAATGTACTGGTGGAAAACAAGAATTTTTAAAAACAGTTTTTCACATTAATTGGAAAACCAATTTAGATTCAGAGATGTAAAAAGTATTACTTCTCATATTGAATATATATATATATATATATATACACGCATGGTTTTCAGTTGGTACATTTTAGCAATGTGTACCGGATTTTAGTAGACAAAAATATCCTTATATATCATGGATTCTAAGTTTTAAGGTTAAGGGTATTTTAATAATTTTCATTCTCAAAACTTAAAAAAAAAAAAACCCCAAACCCTTACTCATATCTCGTGTTCCTCTCAATCTTTCTCTTTCATCTCTCTCACTCCAACCTTTTCTTTGTCATCCCTGCTGTAGTCCCAATTGAAAAAATCAGAAAAACTTGCCTTTAAAAATTTTGCCTTTGTAAAGAGTTGAGTCATTGACATATTCACCTTCAGGCAAAAGTTCATTCAAGATCTCTTCAATTTCACCATCTTTACTAACCTCTCTAATTTCATCATCTGTATAGGTTGAATCATCATCTCTAAAAGAACCCTTCAGGCAAATTACCAATCCTTTCGGATGTCATTATGCTTGTGAAAATTAGATAAAATTATATACGACAAAAATTATAAAATGAAAACTCATTATAAAGTCATTTTTTGTAAGAAATTATTTAACAACGAGTGTTTGTGATTTTTTTCCAGGCCAATTACTAATTCCTTTGATGTCATTATGCTTGTGAAAATTAGATAAAATTAGATAAGATAAAAATTATAAAATAAAAACTCATTATAAAATCATTTTTTGTAAGAAATTGTTTAACAGCGAGTATTTCTGATTTTTTCCAGGTCAATTACCAATTCCTTTATGCTTCTGAAAATCGGATAAAATTAGATAAGACAAAAATTATAAGATGAAAACTCATTATAAAATCATTTTTTTTGTAAGATTGTTTAACGTCAAGTGTTTCTGATTTTTTCAGACAGAAAAAAGATTCGAGTGAGAAAGAGGAAAGAGAAAGGGTTGAGAGGAACGAGAGAGGTGAGTAAGGGTTTGGGAATTTTTTTTTTTTTTAGTTTTGAGAATGAAAATTATTAAAATACCCTTGACCTTAAAACTTACGTATAATTACTTATTTTATATCAAATAATATCTTATAGCTTAACTAAATTACCTACTAAAACAATGATTAAATATACTTTTTATTATCATGATTATATTGATTAATATTTTACATTTTCAGTGTAAAAGTAATTATAATTAAAAATAAGAATTAAAAAAATTGTTACAAACTGTTATAAATTTAAAAAGGTTAAATATGATTTTAATTCTAAATTATGATATAAAATTGGATTTTATTCATGATACAATTTGATTCTAAACTCTAAAAGTCATGTATGTTTTTATGTGAGTATATGAACACATATGTAACAATGTTGTTTTTTACATCATTAAATATTTAATATTGTTTGGTAATAAAGATTATATTTATTTATTAATAAAGTTTAGAAATGAAAATGATTTAAAGTTTAAAATAGTATGAAATCCATTTTTTTCACGAAAGATAAAAGACTTAACACATATTAATCTTTTAAAAAGCTATAATCATTTTAATTTTTAATATATATAAAAATTAATATGCCTTATTTTTTTTCAAAATAATTATCAAAATTTGTTCTATTGAACTTAACTTAAGTTTAAATATCTTAATTAAAATTCAAATAAAATTATAAGAAATATACATATTAATATGTAAAATAATAAAAATTATTACAAAAATTAAAATTTAATTCAATAAAGTAAAATAAAATTATGTAAATATATATAAAGTAATAGTTGCAAAAACTAAAACCTTATTTAAATATTTTAAATTATCCACTCATCTATCTTTACATTGATAATCATATTATTTCTATTTTTAACATGAGAGTAATTTTTTATGTTTTTTTTATAATATAAGACTTATCTTTCTTACTTCTTTTAAAAGTGACTTAAATAAAAATTTATGAAATTTCAAATTAAATTTTTAATTTTCATCATTTTTCCTTACTTGTGTTTAGCTAAAATATTACTTTTAGACAAAAAAAATCATAATTGTAATCCTTAACATTAAAAGGTGTATAATATATGTGATTAGAAAATTCAGAATCATACTTTGGAAAGATGTTAGATAGAGAACCTTAATCTTAATCTAACCAACTATTAAGAATATATATATATATATATATATATATATATATATATATATATATATATATATATATATATATATATATATATATATATATATATATATATATATATATAGGGGTTTGCTAACGCGCGTAGGCCTGTTTTTCAGTTGGTACATTTTAGCAATGTGTACCGGGTTTTAGTAGACAAAAATATCCTTATATATCATGGATTCTAAGTTTTAAGGTTAAGGGTATTTTAATAATTTTCATTCTCAAAACTAAGAAGAAACCCCCCAAACCCTTACTCATCTCTCTCATTCCTTTCAACCCTTTCTTTTTCCTCTTTCTCACTCCAATCTTTTCTCTGTCATCCCTACTGTAACCCCAATTGAAAAAATCAGAAACATTTGCGGTTAGACAATCTTACAAAAAAATGATTTTATAATGAGTTTTCATCTTATAATTTTTGTCTTATCTAATTTTATCCAATTTTCACAAGCGTAAAGGAATTGGTAATTGACCTGAAAAAATCAGAAATACTCCCTGTTAAACAATTTCTTACAAAAAATGATTTTATAATGAGTTTTTATTTTATAATTTTTGTCTTGTCTAATTTTATGTAATTTTCACAAGCATAATGACATCAAAGGAATTGGTAATTGGCCTGGAAAAAAATCAGAAACACTCAGTTGTTAAACAATTTCTTACAAAAAATGACTTTATAATGAGTTTTCATTTTATAATTTTTGTCGTATATAATTTTATCTAATTTTCACAAGCATAATGACATCCAAAAGAATTGGTAATTGGCCTGGAGGGTTTTTTTAGAGATGATGATTCAACAAATACAGATGATGAAATTAGAGAGGTTAGTGAAGATGGTGAAATTGAAGAGATCTTGAATGAACCTTTGCCTTGAAGGTGAATATGTCAATGACTCAACTCTTTACAAAGGAAAATTTTTTAAAGGCATGTGTTTCTGATTTTTTTCAATTAGGACTACCGTAGGGATGACAGAGAAAAAGTTGGAGTGAGAGAGATGAAAGAGAAAGGATTGAGAGGAATGAGAGAGGTGAGTAAGGGTTTGGGGGTTTCTTTTTTTTTTTTTAAGTTTTGAGAATGAAAATTATTAAAATATCCTTAACCTTAAAACTTGGAATCCATAATATATAAGGGTATTTTTGTCTACTAAAATCCGGTACACATTGCTAAAATGTACCAACTGAAAAACAGGCGTACGCGCGTTAGCAAACCCCATATATATATATATATATATATATATATATATATATATATATATATATATATATATATATATATATATATATATATATATATATATATATATATATATATATATATATATATATATATATAACCGTTATATTATCAATGAAGTTTTATTATGTCGGTAAAATAATGTTTCTTAATTGTAAAAATAAAAACATATATAAGATTTAAATACTAATTTGATATAGTAATGCGTTAGATTGTACATTATATTATTAATGATTTAAATAATGTTAGAAAAAAAACTAAATTGAATAATTTAACGAAAATTGAAATTTGATTGAAAAGAAAATTAAGATCATATTAAAAAAAACTTAACGAAAATAATGACCAAATTAATAATTAAGCCTATTTATAATTATTGAAATTGTATAGTAAAAGTGTAGATGTGTTATAGATTTAAATTTAATAAAAAAAAGGTTATACACAAAACTATTTACAAATTCAACATTGAAGTCGAGATATTCTTAGATAAAAGTTTATGAGATTCTAAGTTGTTTAAATTATAAAACATGTAAATATGTAAATTTAAATTATAAAACATGTAAATTGTTTCATATTAACATCAAATCATTATAGATGCAAATATTTTATTTAATGATGATAGATGCAATGTTTCAAATGCAAAATGGTGTCTTTGACTGCAATAAAAATAAAGCAACATGTATCTTTTTTTGTCTAATAAGCTAACACTTAAAAAAATAATAAAGATACATACTCTTAAGTTTTTCATGGTACAACTCGAATATTACACATGTTTTCTCTAGATATGAAGATAACGTTTAACCCTTCCATCTTATAAGAGGATTTTATGATAGTCTTCTAATATCAAAGATCACTTGAAGAATGTGTCAAAGTTGCTTTATGTCAATAGCCTTTTTGAAAATATGGCATGTAAGCTATGCATGGACCATCAACCTTGTATGATCATGTGCTTTACTTCAATTTGGATAAAAATTATCTCACTTAGGCTTGATAAGCCATGCTGTATATTAGAATGTTGCTTGGGGAAAAGATATTCAATTAATGCTACATAAGGAGCAAATGCATCTTTATGCTTTAACATGGACAAAAGAAGAAAAATTCCCTAAAGATGTTAATGGCTAGAAAGGATTCTAAACAACTCTTTCTTCGAATCCTTTATAAATAGAAGATACCCTTGAAGAAGAAATATTGATGAGTCCATGACTCCTCATGAGAATATAAAGGACCTTCCTAAGAGGATGACTAGGAGCATGACAAGAAGGGGCCTCTAATCTATCATCTATTTTTTTATTTAGCATTTGTTTATGTTGACTTGTGTTTAGGTTGACTTGTTGATTTGACTTAAGTTGATTTCTTGACTCTTATGTTTGTTTTGTAGTATTTACTAGGATCATCTTGGAGGAGGATAACACTACTTGGAGAGGAGGAGAGGCTTGGGCTTGCATCCACACATATGTGGCGCCTTTTGGAGAACACAGAGAGCTTGGAGTTGACTTTTTTCTAGAAGGTCAAAGGCGCCTATGAAAGACTTGGTAGGCAAGATAGGTCACGCCTCACATCAACGAGTCCTTTTGAGATGACATAGTTTCTAGAAGAATTTCCCTTGTATTTGCTTTCATGTCCTTTAGTTTGTGCTTTTGCAAAGACTCTTTCCATCACCTATAAAAGAAGGTCTCTTAAACTTGTAAGAAGGTTGAATATTTGGAGATTATACACTTATATTTGACCATTTGTGAGAGTTCTCTTGAGACTGTCCTATTCTTTTAAGTCTTATCTTGAGTTTAGGACTCAAATGGTGCCACATTCACTTATAGTGAGATTGGTAAGCCTTGTACCCCCTTAAGTGGCTTGTCAACGCCTTAATCCCCTCCCCCTTCTAGTCTTTCTTCTTATACTCCATTTTTTGCTTCTCTTTTGGTTCATATTTTTGCTTATACTATTTGACTATGTTGTTTTACTTTCATGTGTTGTGTTAAGTTTACTTAATTCAACTACCCTTCTTCTTGAATCTTTGGAAAGTGAACATTCACATCTAGATGACCTCTTAGTTATTTTAATGTCTAGTGAAGATCTTCCTTGGATTTTCTTCACTATTAACACCATATTCCTAAAGAACTAAAATGGGTCTTCATCAATTGTTCACAACAATAGTGTTTTAACATCTTTGCAATCCTTAAGTAATCCTTGTTCCATACTAGTATAAAAGAGTGAACTTAATCTTGTATATGTTGTAAGATGCAACATTTTCTTTAGTGAGAAAACTTATGATCATTTAGATTACTTTGTAAACAATTGTCTTTGCCAAGAGTGATTGTGTTATAAAGAATATTTGATTTTAGTTGGGAGCAGACGTGTTCCATATAATATTTGGTCTTATCTAGAAGTAGTTGTGTTCTAAATAATACATAATCTTGACCAAGAGTGATTGTGTTCCAAATATTACTCAGTTTTATCCATGAGTGTGACTAAAATTTGAAGAACACTTATACTGTATTTTGCAATGTTAGTTTACACAGTATAACTTGACCGTGTTCATAAAAAACTTGACATAATCTTGTTTAATAAATGAACTAATAGAATATCCATAATAAATAATTGTTTGCATTATTTTTTTCTATTTGCATGCTATTAAACCAATTTTCACCAAAGAAGAAGAGTTTTTTTCTAAAACGAGATTTTCAAAAAAAATTGACATTGTGTTTGTCAACTTGAGCTTGAAATTGACTATCTTCATCAAACACTTATCTTATGAAAACTTGTTAACAATGTGTTTATCAAGTTAAAATATCATATGGCTGCTTTAACCATTGATATTGCAAAAAAGTCATTAAAAAGTTAAATACATAATTCAAATTTCTCTTATTGAGTATTTTGCATGTTTTCACATATGTTTAAATAAAATAAGTTATTTACGAATTAGAAACCTTAGAGGATTTTCATAACCACATTTTATTGTCTAAGTTCTTATTTTACAATGTGTGTGTGTGTGTCTATATCTTTGTTTGTG
Organism: Vigna umbellata; assembly: GCF_029865625.1. Classification (NCBI taxonomy): domain Eukaryota; kingdom Viridiplantae; phylum Streptophyta; class Magnoliopsida; order Fabales; family Fabaceae; genus Vigna; species Vigna umbellata. The sequence continues at coordinate 42,322,328 of NC_142171.1, forward strand.
TGTGTCTGTGTGTGAGTGTGTGTCTGTGTGTGTTTGTGTGTGCCGGTGTGTGTGTCAGTGTAAGTCTATGTGTGTCTGTGTGTGTTTATGTGTATCTATGTGCGTCTGTGTGTGTCTATGTGTGTCTATGTGTGTGTGTGTGTGTCTATATGTATGCGTCTGTGTGTTTGTGTGTGCCTCTGTGTGTGTGTATGTGTCTGTATGTGTGTGTGTGTTTGTGTGCATGTGTCTGTGTGTGTCTGTGTCTGTGTGTCTGTGTATGTGTGTGTCTGTGTATGGGTGTGTGTGTTTATGTGTGTGTATGTTTGTCTGTGTGTGTGTTTGTATGTGTATGTCTGTCTGTGTGTTTCTCTATGTGTCTGTTTGTGTGCATGTGTGTGTGTGTGCGTGTGTCTTTCTGTGTGTGTGTGTGTGTGTGTTTGTCTATGTGTGTCTGTCTGTGTGTCTGTGTTTGTCTATATGTGTGTCTCTGTGTGTGTGTCTATGTGTGTGTCTATGTGTGTGTCTGTCTGTGAGTCTTTGTGTGTCTCTGTGTGTGTGTGTTTGTTTGTGTGTTTGTGTCTGTCTATTTGTGTGTTTGTGTGTGTGTCTGTGTGTGTGTCTATTTGTGTGTCTGTGTGTGTCTCTATTTGTGTGTCTGTGTGTGTGTCTGTGTTAACACAAAAATCGTCTAGAGAGTAGACTATATAAGCAACTCAAGTTTTGAAGTTTAACAGTCAAAATTAAACAAAATATTATTGTGTAGGAAAATTTGTTTTAAACAAGTAGCGTTAGAAGCATCCTATAACGTCTGAATCTAGATCTGAAGTAAAGCTTTTAGACCAAACTGATTGAATGAATTAGAAAATCATAAACAAGGTCTAAGAACAAGTGTCTCTCATTGAAGTTTCTCAATAGACTATATGAGCAAGTAAGTTAGCTACTTATGAAAACAAAAATCTATCTTATATGGTGCTAAGACTAAAAGAAATATATTCATACAATGTTATATCAAGAAAAGCATTCTATAGAAAACATCATTTGATAAGTGACCACCAAAACGCTTTAGCCTTGAGAAAGCATCTTATGTTCATATCATTTGATGAATAAACATATGTCTCACCAAACGATGCATTTATTACAACTAACACATTTTCGATTGAATGCGCAATTAATATAATTGATTTGCAATAGATGCTAGTCAAACATATTTAAAAATATGACTGTTGTTGCAGATATGACTAAGCTTGAAAACAATTTTCAAATTATAACAAACTTAATTGATTACATAACTAGTATAATCGATTAAGCTCTTCACTTAAACAGATTTTGAAAAAAATTTCTCTTCAAAAACCCATCACAACACATTTCAACAATATGTTTGCAAAGACACAAGTTTTAATTGATTTTACACTTAATGTAATCGATTTAAACTTGTTGTTTTGCCACAGTTTAAAAACATAAGCTATCTGATGAACTTAATTGATTACAACATCACTGTAATCGATTATTTCATACAGAGTTTCTTTGTGCTTGTGGTTTTAACACACAAAAATATTCAGTATGCATACAGAGATATAAGCACAATTATGATCACAGAAGTATGCAAACTAATCAACATATCAACATATGTATTCATCAAGAAAAATTTTCATAGCAACATATGTATCAATCACAAATACACATTTCTGTTGTGTCATGACAACATCTATGTGTTGTTACAATCAATGTGTTGTCATCATAAAAAACAGACACAGGGAATGGGTTTAGCACTCACATTGCTCCCCTTTTCAACAACATTCAACTTTAAATTTTAGAATGTAAACTTAATGAAGTTGTGTTATTTTTGTAGTGCTTCAAGAATCTATCACCAATAACAGAGGACATAATCATGAAGATATGACAGGAGTGGGAAACATATCTTTTATACCATAGCAACATTTGTTTTTTCTTAAAGACATTCATTAGTTTAGTTTTAATACTTTTATATTTTTTATTTTATTTTTTAGGTTTTAGTTTTGATTAGTTCGTACTTTAAACTTGAAAATGTATTTTGGAAACATTCAATACTTCAAATTATTTTATTATTTTATTTTTTTAGTTTTAGTTTTGATTAGTTCGTACTTTAAACTTGAAAATGTATTTTGGAAACATTCAATACTTCAAATTATAATGATTTTTTGCTTTTCAAATTTGGTAAAATATTAAAAACAAATAAATTATTTAAAAAAGAATACAATTAACGTCAACTATGGTAAGGATGGATGTCAATTACCATCTTTTTTACATTCGCAAAAATTTGTGCTCAATGGTACAGGTCCTGTCGCTCTAGATGTTGTATCCCTTTCTGGCCATCATCAATTGACGTCGGTTTGCTTGATGACCGACATCATTCAACATCACATCTTTATTCTAACATTAAATTGACATCTCTATCTAAGACATCGATGTTTGGACTGATGTCAAAACTAAAAAATAGCTGATATTGAAACTCATTTTTTTTTGTAGTAATGGATATAATAAACTAATGTTGGAAAATTTTAATAGAAATCCAAAGCTTCATACAAAACAACACAGAAACAAACTCAAACAATATACCATTATACAAAATAGCACGTCAACATAACAACATGACATCATGCTAAACAACACGAAAACAAACCTAAATGGCATGGCCTCGTATAAAATATCATGGTAACATACCCAAACAACATGGCCATATATAAAAAGGCACGACAATAAGTAGAACTCCACAAAATCATATAAAAACACCATGACAACATGTATCACCACTACAACTTCATATAAAAACAACACGACAACACGCATCAACACCACAACTTCATATAATAACATGGCAACAATTTGGAAACATATACAACAACATGACAATAAAGAAATACAACTCAACAAGCCACCCAACCCCATATCATTCATTTAACAACCCAAAATCGCATAATATATTATGGCAAGCGTTAATGATTATAATGTATATATTATTTACCCCTCATGGCCAACATTCAATTATAAGATGTCTTGCATTGAACATGCATTGTGGCCAAAGACAGGAACCATCAAGCACCATCCCACATAAATAAAATATGAGTGGCATGACACCTTACACTTTGCATCGCATAAAATAATGAATGAATGACATGTCAATTGGAACAATGGAAATCAAACACCGCAAGAATGAAATCAAACACCTCAATCAATCAAACATCATATATAGCATAATAAAATTAGAAAGGGCCACCAGCATAGACCAAGCAACTGCACCGTACGCGTAGTGTTATTAACAACAATAAATATAATATAACAAAACCATGAACATGAAACTCATAAAATCATGAAAAGTCTTCTTTATTTTTATAAAATATCATTTTTCCCAAAATCTTAACATAATTCAAATAAAAGCTTTATTAACTTCAAAAGAATCAAACCAAAAGTAACAACAATTTAACTCAATTCATCATGTACACATACAAGCAATAAGCCAAGAAAGAATAACAAGAAAACAAAAAAAATCAAGAACGTAAGCTCCCCTAACTTGGGTTTCTGGCTAAGCCATTTAATGCATGTTCAGAACAACAAATATTTTTTACATTTTCTACCGTTCAGGCAAGATTTGATCGTTTCAGTTTTCCACTAAGATACGAAGCAGTTAATGAAGACTTCATCGTTGGATGAAGTAGATCATTTGACACATAGTATCATTTAGCCTATGTAAACGCTTCTTTGAGTTATTTTTGTTTCGTTCAATAGTGCGTTTAGCAAGGTGTCTTTCAACAGAATTTTTTGGATCATCGTTTAAGAATTTTGGCTTTCTTTCCAAAAACATCTTTTGACACTTTCATTTATCAAGATATATTGAGAGTTCGTTTGATCATCGCCTAACAATGTATAGCACTAGTTATGTTCAACAAGATTATCATTGACGCATTAAATAGGGAAATTGTTTAATGGTGCGTTTGTTCATACTTTGGTGTTTTTACTAAAGTTTTCCTTAAGATGTTTGAATTTTTTAAAGCGTTTTCATAAACCACTTATATTTTAGCTATATTACATTTCTAATGATAACACAATCATATGCTCATTTCATTTATTTTTGTTTGTTAAACTTTAGAACATATGAGGACGTTTAGACAGTTCAGTCTTATAGACGATTTTATCTTAACACTTTACTCGATCAAACTTTCACTCCCACCTTCAAAGTTTTTGTCTCTTTTTCCGAATGGACATGATTTCTATCTTAACATAATATAAATATGAGGTGTTCAATATAGTAAAAACTATGAACAAGATTAATTTTCCTTATGTTGAACATACACATAAGGTACAATATTTATAATAGAAGAAATATGAATTAAGCCTGAAATACAAATAAAGAATAATAACAAACTATCTATTGGGTTTATTTTCTTAATCTTTATAAAATCCCATTAGTTTCATAATATAATAAAATAAAATAATATTTATTCTAATTGATTATGGTAAGTCCCTAAATAATATATTTTATTATTATTATTATTATCTAACAAAAATATTTAATTATATCTGATAATATCTCAATATATCATTTAATTTATACCAATATCACAAGATATCATTTATAATATGTAACAATATCTCATGATATCTTTTAATTTTGTAAATACTTATCTAGTTTATAACAATACCCAATAATATCTTTTAAATAATCTAACAACATCTAATAATAGTTTTTAATTGAATAATTTTTCACTAAATCTTATTTTTTAGAAAATATTTTAAAATAAATAAACCCTTTAAATATAACTAACAAATCGTTTTATCTTTTATTTAAAATATTTAATCACATTTATATATTTCTCCTAATTATTAAAATTTCTAGGATCTCATATTTCCCGTCAAAACCAAATTTCATCCCGAAAATGTACTTACAAAAAAATAAAGGTATATTCTTCTTATGTACACACCATAATTATTATAAATATTAATGCACTTGCACATAAAACAAATAATAAAAGAAATAAACATATATTATGCACACAACAATAATTAAATACATGACCACCAATCCATAACAAGGAACTCTAACCAACTGTGATAGATTTCACTTCTATAATAAGTATCTTTATTTATTTTAAATAACAACTCTCATGATTACTATCAATTTTCCTAGGTCTTATACCATCCAATCTCAATCTCAAGTAGAGAAGGGTAGGGGTATGTAGTAAGAGGAGCAAGATCTCCTAGTTTATGGATTTTCCCTTGGCTTAAGATGATTAAAAAACTAACCTTGTGTGTGGTAGCTTGGGAGGACAAATTGTTTCACTTCAAATGAATAACTCGTTAGAGTATGATATCAATATATGTATCTAGATAGTCAAGTCTAGAATTTATTATTGTATGTCTTAGGATTTGTTGGTATATCTTCGCCTATGAATTAACATTTACATTTTGTGTTATATATGTATACTCTTTTAGTATAATTAGCTGACCTTCTATTTTTGTTTTATTTTTTTGAGTTTGTATTCTTATTTGTAATGATCAACTAATTGATGTGAGTAGATGAAAATGTCTTGTTTATTAGGGTCAGGATGATGATAATATAAGTGTTGAATAAGATGTGGTTTTCTTGTTTTAGCAGTTTTCAATATACTCTATTATAATTTTTATTTAAAGTGTAATTATTCTGAGTAGTTTAAGACCTAGATATATTATGGTGTTATGGTTATATTTAAATAATTATAATAATAATTTATTCATTTTTTTGAGTTAACAACTTTTTTATATTAAATTTATAATATTTTTATAATAGTTAAATATTATTAAAAATAGATGTTACACCATTAATACTTTCTATTTCACATAACAAACGTGTGTAAAGATATATTTCATGTAATAATAAATATTTTAGAATTAAAATATAAAATAATAAAATAATAAAATTGACATAAACAAATATTTTATTGTGACACCAGAAATTATAATTATTTACTAGTCTTTTATAATACATTATATATTATTAATGTATCATGTGTGCATTACAATATTTTTTGTTTTTTTTCTTTATAATTGAAAAAGTTTAGATGATATGTTTTGTATATAATTAAAAAAACTCATTTAAATATATATTTATCTTTTTTAACAAAATCAATATATATTTTAAGAACATATATATGCAAATAAATATATATTTTTATAATAAATGTAAATTTACTTCATATATATTAACTGTATTCTAAATAATAATAACAATAACTTTTTTTAATATTATATTTTATTGTACTTGACAATTTTCTTTCATAGGGAAGAAAACCTCCTAACAAAATATGGTTTCTTGATAAAAAAAAATGAAATAAACGTTTTAATTAAATCATGTTTGATTTTACATGTTATAATAACAATAGATATCATAATTAATATAATTTATTTTTTCCTTTAATTTATTGACAGTTTTATTTTTATGCTCTTTCAGTTGATATTTTGTTTTTTTTATGTTTGTTGGCATTATATTATAATAATATATAATTTTAGTTTTTAATGATATTAAATATTTAATATTATGACTTTATCAATTTATAAATAAATATATTTACTATATTTTTAGTACTATTTTTATTATTATATTTGAAGTTAAAAATAAGAAAAATTAATTAAAGAAAAAAATTGTACCTAAATTTATAATATATGTCAGTTTCTAGTGTGATCTAGATACAGAGAGAAAATGCGTATATTATTATTATTATTTAAATTATTTAGCAATGCAAATTTGTCTGCCCTGCCATTTTGACAAAATAAACTCTTAGAAGTTTTTGCAGTTCCGTTTGAATGGTACTTAGTATTTCATATAAAGAGATATTAGCATGAAGAAAAGACATGAATAAGGAATTAGACGAGAGAAGAGGAAGTAGTAAAAACAGAGAAGTAAATCACGAAAGACATGTGAGCGTTGAAGAGAAATAAGAATGAGATTCATTAATGGCATGTAAAGTGAAAGGAGAGAGTAAGTAGAAAAAAATAACATAAAGAAGAATAACAAGTACATAATCCATGCTTTGCTTTCTTTTTTGTGGGGTTTGTGCCCAAAACTAAAGAAGAAAAAAACATACAGTGAAAGGGTGAATAGATTAATAAGAAAAGAAATGGAAGTAGTCTGTAATCTTTGGTGACAGTTGAAGTGGAAGAAAGAGAAAGAAGAAGGAAAAAAAGAAGGCTTGAAAAGCGGCATGGCGTCGTCGAAGGTTGTTGTCTCGACGAATCCGGATCTGCCACGCGACTCTTCTATATCTCCCCTTTCCTCTCTTCTCCTCTCCGATCTGCACCACTCAACCTCCATGGACGACCTTCTCAAGTCCATCACCCCTTCAGCCGCCAAGACCGTCGACGATGTCTGGAAGGAGATCGTTGCCGGCGCTCACCCCCACCATCCCGCCGCCGCCGTCTCCGGAGACAGAAATGCCGCCACCGTCAACGCCACCGCCCCAGAGGGCTACGAGGCTATTACCCTGGAGGATTTCCTCACCAAGGCCGGCGCCGTCAGAGAGGAGGACGTGAGAGGGGTTCTGCCCCCTTCTTCCTCTCTCCCCTTTCCTCTCCCTCTGCCCGCCGAAGGCTCATCTTCCTCCGTTGAACCCTTTGGAAACGGCGTTGCGCCCACCAATTCGGTTCCCAAAGGGAAGAGAAGGGTCGTGGAGGAACCGGTGGACAAGGCCACGCTTCAGAAGCAGAGGAGGATGATCAAGAATCGAGAGTCCGCTGCTAGGTCCCGGGAACGCAAGCAGGTACATACCCTTCTAACGTTGTTTGATGTTAGACAAAGGGCTAATCTTTGGCAGAGTAGGTTGGGATGAAATCCTTGTTCGGAAATGTGTTCACTTTTATTGAACAGGGATTCTTGTGGGAAGTCCAAAATCTTTTGTTCAATGTGGTTTCTAGTTTCGAGGTTGGACTTAGCTGATTGGGATTGGGAACCAAGTGGATTAAACTTAGGATTTTTGTCTTGTTTTGATTTCTGGGTTTTGTTCTGGAGCTTATTCTTTGGATGTTCCTTTACTGTGCAGGCTTATACATCGGAGCTTGAGTATCTTGTTCACCAGCTGGAGCAAGAGAACGCCCGGTTAGTTAACGAAGAGGTGAGGGTTTGATGATTTTGTTTTTGTTTATTGGGCTTCTTATTTTTTCAGTATTTGTTAATCATCTCTTGTTTAGTTGTTGTATGGTACATCCTTTGGCAAAGGCGATGTAAGGTTAGTCTTATTTCCTGTTGAAAAAAAATTAAAGCTTGTAAAAACGCTTTAGGTTCTTACTGGGTAGCCTATGCTTCTAAACTTCTAATTGCAGTTATCAGAAAAAAAGAAAGAAGAAGGATGGGAATAAATGGTTAGTGGAGTTGGAATTTTTATTCTTTTTTAGTTTGCGCTGGGGGACTCTTGTGTTGAATGATTAGTTTTGTTAAAAGCATAGAATTGGTTTGGTTCAAGCAGTGATTAGGGAGATTCTATTATATGAATATTCTTTGAGTGCAGTTGTGGATTGCATGATTTGGCTTTCTCTATTTGACTGATGAAAGTTGAAACTTCCCTTAGGTTAATACAACTTTATTTGTGAATTTGAATCCTGTCTGTTGTAAACCTTTATTTTGTGGTCAAAGATTGTTTAATTTTGTGTCTGCAATCTGAATTGTTTTCTATTGGATTTTGAAATATTGGGTCTTGAATGCAGGCTGAGATGAGAAGGCAGAGGAAGAAACAGGTCTGTAATGGATATCCTCTCTTTTAGACATGTTCATTATCTGGTATACTTGAAACTGTGTTGTGATAACATGTATTCATTATAGAAGCGAAGTTATATTTATTTATTTTTTCTTAGAAACGTGGATTCAACAATAAGCATAAGCTTTAGTTCTGAGATAAAAATTATACTAAACTGTCTTAAATGCAATCTATACTCTCTTTTGGGATTAGTTTTTGTCAGTAGTCATCCTTTTCTGCTTGAACTTATTTACTTGCCCTTATCAACTAAACTCTGCATAATAGTGACCATGACTTTTATTCTTATTCTACATTGCATAAAATGTTATGTCTTCTATATTGTCCCTACTATCATACGTATTGAATAGATATCCCTTACTTGTATTACACTTTCATATATTCTTACCTTACACTTTATACATACCGATTTATTGAACCTGTTGTTTATGATATCGGTGTCTAAATTTTATACTTTTTGGTTGAATTTGTGCATCAGTAGCAGAATTTCTATATAACATGATGAAATAGTCTCTTATCTTCCTGTTTTGCTAGCCTAATCGATTGATTGTTTCTAATTATATAATCTTCTTTTTTGAAGAAATAGATCTATATAATTTATACACCAAGAATGACGACCTCAAGAAGTAGTAATAACAGAAAAATGATATAACCAAGTTTGGAACCTTATGTGTACTGATATAACAGTGTTATCAATCTAATCTCTATATTCTCTAATTTCATTTCATGTAGCTCTTGGAGTACATAATTCCAGTTGAAGTGATGCCTAAACCCAGAAAGAAACTTCGGAGAGTAAATTCAGCTCAATCATTGTGATGTTTCATCACCCATCTGATCAACAAACTAGGCTGTGACTTGGTGTAGATATAAGGAGGGAAAGATTTAAGAGATTGAATGTCATTGCATTTGCAGGTTCTCGGAGTTACATTGTATAGAAAAAAAAAAAAAGCTGGAGTCAATTAATCCAAGTAATTTAATTCAACTAGAAAGTATTCTTCCACTGATCTACAAGGAAGATCCATGGTTCTGGGTGGGGTTTGTCAGGATTAGGCCTTGTAGGAAGAGTTCAAATAAAAGTTTGTGGTGTGATAATTTAGGCAATTTGGATGTCATGATTAGTGGATGAGTTACATGTCAGAGAATTCCATCAATAGTGTTTAGCAGATTTCATGTAGACTGAAAGATCACTTATGTCACATAAGACAAGTTACTTTTGCAAAAATATCATGTCATTTTACCTCTCATTTAATAATTAAGATAAGTGCTGAGTTTAAATATTTATTTAAAAAAATTAAATTAAAATTTATTTTTATTCTTTTAGTTTGTTGAATGTAGTTTTTGTTTTGTTATTGAAATCTTAATATGTGGTCATGATTTTTTTAATTTAATTTATTTTATTTTATTTTAAAATAATTATGTGTCAAGTATGATATGTGTTTTGTATTTAATTGAATATCTATATTTATTCAATTATTTAACTTCATATTTTTTATTTTGATTTAATTTTAACTTTTTAAATGGAATGATTTTGTGTTTTTGTGTGAGATTAAATTTAATTTTTATATAAATATTTTAATGATTTTATTAAAATTCAGATTTTTTATTAAATGTTTTTAAAATCATTTTAAATCAGTTTTAGTTATATTATTAAAATATACTTGTTAAGTTTATGTTTGACTTTTGTTACATCTAAAATATACGATAGAGTTGGATTAAAAATAATTAATTTCTTTAAACTAATTCTAATTCTATCTTTTTAATTAAGTTTTTTATTACTTTTAAATTAATTTTAGGATACATTTAATAATTATATTTTAATAATATAATTAGAATTGATTTAAAAATGAATTTAAAAATATTTAGTAAAAATATTAATTTTAATAAAAATATTAATATAAATTTATATAAATATTAAATTTGGTTTTAATTTGGAGAAGATATTTTTATTTTAAAAGAAGAAATTATTTAATATAAAATATTATTATGTAACATTAACCTTTGATATTGTTACGTCATATCATGTTTATTATTAATATTGATTTGATACGTGAGTTATTTTATCACAAATAACATGATATATTATGTTTATAAATAGTTAATTATTTAAACAATAAATTAACAAAAATTGAAATTTTATTTAATAAAAAAAATTAAGATTATATTAATCTACTTCAAAAATAAAAGCTAAATTGATATTTTAATAATAATATTTAAAAAAATAAGTAATAAGATGTCATTCAGTAGAGACCGGACAATAGATTAGTATGAAATAAGTTGTTAATAAGTATGTTGTATTTAAAACTAAATTAATTAAATAAAATATTAAAATACAACCCTGCACTTTCAGTTGACAAGACATAGTTTTTGAATTTTGGTCACGGAAAAGTGGGATTGGAGGTGAGAATGGTAGTTGGTGTTTTAATTTTGGGGATGAACCCCTAAACTTAATGCTCATGTTACTTCACTTTCAACCACAATCTCACGTCAACATGGGGAATCCGATTTGCATGATAGGATAAGATTTATCACTTTTCACACATAATTTTTTTTTATAAGTTTAATACTCTATTTTATTTTAAGTTTCGCTCAAAAATGTCTAATCCATTATTTAAAACGTGCGTTAATTAGGTTCTTACTTAATAAAATTTGTATCAATGAAATTCTTTTCGTTAAATTCGTACAAACAGTGTTAATTATTTTCTCTTTCTTTTACTTTTTCTCTCCAAGGCAGGTTTTAACAGGTTTTTGTCAGATTTTACTTAATATACATTTTAATATAAATTCTTTATAGAACCTTTTTAACCATTTTTTTTTCTAGTCCCCGTAATAACCTTTTAGTTTCATTGAAATTGATCCAATAAATAGGGTAGGGTGATTGCCCTAAGAGAAAATTGAAAATATTAAAATAATATAGAGAGTGACAATTTTATATTTATTATATATATACAATACATAGGTAAAATAAAAGAATAAATTTTTTATTTTAAAAAAAAAAGAATAAAAAATAAGAAAAGATAATATCTAATGTGAAAAATTTATGTGAGGTGTTTTGTCAAAGGACAAGTCACAACCACTACTTCTTTTTATTATTACTTTTACCTTTTAGAATTTTTATTTTTATTTGTTTATGTATATATATTAAAAACACACATAATTATTTTGAAATTTTAACATATTAATTAAAGTTTCTAATAAAATAAAGATCTCCTCTTGTTGTTCCTTTCTTTCTGTTAAGTGATAAATTATCTTTTTGACTTCTTAAATTAGAACATAAGTTTAAGAGACACGAGAGAGTAATTTATGGCAACCAAAGAATATTACAAACCCTAAGAGTGCAAATCAAACATGTCATATTTTTATAATTACTATAGCTTGTAGACGATAATCATTTATTTGATTTAAAAAACAATTTGTACAACATATGACTATCGAATACGAGACATCCTTAAAGACTGTTGGGCGATGATTTTGGCAGTGGAAGGATTCCGTTGAAAGATGATATCATAACCATCAGCCATGTTTTCCATTCCTTCAACAAATAGTTGCCAAAAGGCTACACCAGCACATGGTCCCCTCTGGCTAGCGCTGTTGTATACCCATTTGTAAAGGTGGATAGAAGTTCAGGTTGAGTATAAGGTGGAAGAGTAGATGTGAATCTAAAGGAGAAGAGAGTTGAAAATGTTGTGAGGGAGTGTAGATGAATTGGTAGAAGTAAGTGTTTCAACCCTTTATAATGAGAAGAGAAGGAGTAGAAAAGTAGGGAGAATGACCGTGGGGTGGAAGCGAGTTTTGCATACAGAGAAGTGAAGGTTTTATGTATGAGAGTGTGATTTTAGATGAGTAGGTATTTAGGTGATGGAAAAGAGAAAAAGGAGAAAAGTTTAGTGGTTTCTAGAGTTTAAGAAGGAAAGAGATGAATGAAGGAAGGCATCATAATAGAGAGAGCAATGGGTTGGTTTTCTATTTGTAGGAGGGAGAAGATTGTATCGAAAAAGCAAGGAAAAATGTGGAGAGAGAAAATTGTAGAATGGGATTATTAAAGTTTTGTTCTTGATCTTTAAAAGAAAGAAGGTGCCTTGGGTTGGAAAAATTGGATTGGAGTGAGCAGAGAGAAGAATGGAAAGTAAAGAAGAGTATGCATGGGAGGTAAGGGGCTACATGAGTGATATGGGAGGAGAGAGTATTTGAGTGATATGGGAGGAGAGAGTATTTAAAGTAGAAGAGAAAAAAAAAACCTGACAAAAATTTGCATTGCACAGAAAAATAGAAGAAAAGTAAAAGAGAAAGAAAAATAGTTAACGCCGTTTGTATGGATTTAACGGAAGAGATTTCATTGATGCAAATTTTATTAAGTGGGGACGTAATTGATGCACTTTTTAAAGGATGGACTAATTTGACATTTTTGAGCGAAACTTGGGACAAAATAGGATATTAAACCTTTTTTATAACATCAAAATTTTATGGTTAACTCACCATATTTCCATCTTACCAAAGATTTTTATATAATCCATCAATTCATCCATCCAAAATTCATTAACCAATCAAAACACACAATTTTCTTATTTGATAAAAAGTAAGTTGAAACTTCCTTATTTTCTATCCCATTTCACAATCCAATCCATCAAAAACTTCATATACATGTATATCAACATGGTAGAATGAAAATCCACCATCAATCCAACATTTATTCATCAATTTTCACAAGTCTTTCATCATAAAGTTCATATAAAATTTCATAGATCAAAGTCATGATAATAACTCATTTCAATCAACCTCTTGAAATCATATCATACATTTAACCAAACCAATTTTCCATACACTTCATCATGACAACATCTAGAAAAAATTTTAGAAATAAGTTTGAGTTAGCTCCCTTTACCTCTTGAAGACCTCTTTTGCAAACCTTGAATTCATTTCTACAAATATTTTTCAACAAAAACAACCATTAACCAACATTATTGAAAGAAACTACAAAAATTTCTATACAACATTTACTTACATTGTTTTGAGGTTGTTGTGCAATGAAATCCATGATTGTTAAAGAAACATTGTACAAAAGATAAGTCAAAATAACCCAACAACAATCACAAACACAAAAAATTGAAACTTTGCACCCAAAAATCACAACAACCCTAAAATGATCAACAACCTCTAAATGGTAAAAAAATATTAAAAACAACTAAAACCCACCAAACAAGTTGAAAGGATTAGCGAAAGCAACGATGGAAAGCTTCAAAAACCACGTCAATGGTGGTTTTCGCATTCGTTGGTGGTTTGAAATGGTGAAATGGCAAAACGGCGACAGACAACACTCTGGTGAATGGTGGCAGTTCGTTGAACGCTCCTTTGTCGATGAACAGCCGATTGTGATCGAGGGAGGTTTGTGGGTGGGAGGACGTTCTTTCTCGTTCTAGTGGGTTATCTCTCAAAAAAAAAATATTTGAAAATTTTGAAACCCCAAAAGTGCAATCCGCTAAATTGAAACCCCTGCAACCCCAATTGCCCAGCATTTCCAAGTCATTTTAAATTTTTTTAATCCTTTTCATATGGACCAATCACAGAATGACATGTAAATAGTGTCAAAATGTTGTTAAAGTATCATTATCCAAAAAAAAAAAAGAACTTACAAAATGTAACGTGGAAGTGGAAGCTAAACATCGCACTTGAGAAAACAAACCACAAACAACCCTGGTGCATAATCCCACATGTTATTCAGCACACACATGTTAGCTTTTAGTTAGATATATAATTTATAATCTTTAAAAAATTGAAATATATTAAAGTTTATTTGTTTCTATTTTAAAAGTTTAATTTTTTAAATATTTTGTTTGAATAAAATAATTTAAGTATTAAATTTTTATTTTTATTTAAATATAATACTTTAAATATAAAAATTACTATTATCAACTTTTGAGACATGTGAACACTGGAATATTTATAAAAAACGAGTAGCCTAGTCTCCTTACTTGACACTAGATCTATCAATTCTTTTTTGTGAGAACATGTGTTAAGGATTATTATTGTTGGTAATTAAAGTATGTAATTATTTTATATTATTTGTTTATGAATTAGGAAAAAATATGTAATTAAGTCTAATTCAACCCTATAAAATCAGCTTATAAGGTGGGGTTTGCACCCATTTATATATTATAAATTGACCTTAGTCGATGTGAGACTTTCAAGAGATCTAAATATAAAAATAATCATCTCTATTAAAATATATATTAAATAGAGCTTAAGATTTAAAATATGAGAAAAAAAAGTTTAAGAGATTGATTATTTCTCCGCTTATTTTTGTTATTTGAAAAAAATTATATCAAAAATATCTAGATAATTAATGCTAATAGCTCATCAATATCTATTTTAACAACTACCTATATTTAATAAATATTTTAACATTTTTTTTTTCAAACTAGATCATACAAATTGTATATACCAAACTTCAATCTAAGGTATCCACAAGGATGTTGTTAATATATTTGTAAGTTGATCATTAGTATAAATTTTCTTAGACAACAACTTTTTCTTGACAACGTGATAATCAATCTCTATGTGTTTAGTCTTTTCATGGAACAATGGAATGGAAGTAATGTGAACAACTTGGTTATCTCAAAACATCTTCATTGGTTGAATCTCACAAGAATTTAATTCTTAGAGTAATTGTTTTTTCCATATAATCTCACAAGTGAGGAATGTTATTGTCCTATATCTAAAGCTATTAACTATGTAACAACATTATGTCATGTTTCTTACTCTTTCAAGATATCACATTTCTTCTCAAGAAACCACCTTAATGAGCATTATAATATCCAAAGACTTGGATATTTCCTTTATCTTCATATAGTGACTTTATTTTAGATTCTTTTTAAGATATTTAAGAATATGGATAACAACATTTTAATGATTAATACATGGATTTTACATTAACTAACTTACAACTCCCACTCCAAAAGACAAATTTGGTATAGTACTCATAAGATAAACAAGTTTTCCAACCAAAATGGTCAAAGAAAATTCTCATTGTTCTATCTTTAATTTTTGATTTAGATGTATAGAACAATCTATTGATTTACAATAATCATGTTTGTCTCCTTTAAGATGTTAAGAGCAAAAATCCTTGACAAATTACAACTCCTTCATTTAATTGAGCTATTTCTATGTCAAGAAATATTTTAGACTTAATCCTTCTAAAAATGATTACATATGTGTTCCTTTAATTGAGATAATCTAACAACATCATTCCCCATAACGGTTACATGGACAACTTAAACCATTAAATAAACATTTTTTTAGAAAAGGTGCAACAATAAAAGACAAAATGATATGCCATTTCAACCCAAAAATTTAAATAACATGGCTAAATTTTCCAAACCAAATATGTGGAGATTGTTTTAGATTATAAAAAAAATGACACAATTTACAAACCAGACTAAACTTCCTAAAAACAATAAAATCCAAGCACAATAAGAATATTAGTCAATAAAAATGACAAAATAAAAAAACTCAAATAATAAAACTCGACTTCCCAAATATCATAATAGAAAACAAAGTTACACCTTAATTATAGAATATATTATAAAATGTTAAATATTGTATATTTATATTTTACTAGCAAAAACATAGCTGTCCTAGCACTGAGTCACAATTTCTTGTTATAAGCTAATTTATTTTAGTAAATTATAATTTAATATACGTATTTATTTTAATTATATATATTAAAATATATAGAAAAATGTGCAAGTAAAATTCGCTAAAGAATATATATATATATATATATATATATATATATATATATATATATATATGTATATATTATATTTCTGTTACATTAGTGATTACTTTTCTTCTTGCTAATTTTAGGTAGTAGTGGAGGAAATATTAAGATTAGTTGCATGAAACTGTTGTTTTCAAATAATTTATAAATACATTTTAAATTAAAAAATTCACAGTCTATAACGAATTTAAAATTTAAAATTACGAATTTAAAAATTGAGTGTATATTTCTGAATTATATAGTATGAGAATAGAATCTAATAAGTAGAATGCAGAAAGAAAGTATGTGTAAAAAAGAAAGCAATTTGTAGATTGGGCCGACCCATTTAAACAACAGGTTAATAGGTTGTTATTATTATTACCCGAAAAGAAAAGCAAACGCAGAAGCCATCGTTGCAAAGGAGTGACCAAAACCAAACATGTCCTCCCTTCGAAACGCCATTCCCAGTCGTGCTCACAAAGAGCGTTCTCAACCGTGAGTTTCTTCTTTCCACCAATGACTATTCATTCAATCAAAATCGCTTTTTTCCAATTTCCTTTTTTTTCATTCATTAGGTCAGCGAGGAAAAAAATTCGGCTTGCTCGAAAAGCATAAGGATTATGTCCAACGTGCTAAAGCATTCCACAAGAAAGAGGATACTTTACGGGTACAGTTTCGCTCTCTCTTCACCGAATTCTCATTCCTTCCGCTTTAACTATTTTGTAATTTTTATTGTTTTACAGAAACTTAGGGAAAAAGCAGCTAATAGGAATGAAGATGAGTTTTACTTCAAGATGGTTAGAACAAAAACAGTTGATGGAGTTCACAGACCAGAGTAATTGATGACTTGCTACATGGCCTTTTCGATTTTCTGTGATTTGATGTTGTTGTTTTCGTCGTCGTGATTGTTATATTTGCTTATTGACTTGAGTAGGAGTGAAGCAAATAAGTACACTCAGGAAGAGCTTATGCTTATGAAGACGCAGGACATGGGTTACATTCTTCAGAAGGTTCAGAGTGAGAGAAAGGTGGGGGCTTTGTTTTGGATTGTTATCTTGTTTTTAATGGGGTTTTTGCACGAAATATTGTGACAGTGTAGGTTTAATTGGGAAAGTTTTGGTCTCCATTGCAGAAAATTGAAAGGCTAACTGCCTCGCTACACTCTATTGAAAATCAACCTGCAAACAAACATGTTTTCTTTGCTGAGGACAGGTATGAGTTTCTGAGCTATCATTCTGTGATCAGCATGTTGATTTTTTAGAATGTTAATATGTTTTATTTTATTGGTGTACTTAGTTGTTGTGAAAGTTCTTATTTAGTTATGCAAAATTTAAAGGGTGATGTTTTCATCTTGTATAAAGCCCCTGATTTGTAACTTCCTTCTTGTTTCTGAGATGATAAAACGTATGTTCAACTTGACATTATGGCTATGATAAAAAAACTTTGGTATGCAAAATTTAAAGGGTGGTGTTTTTATCCTGTATTAGACCCCTGATCACAAATTTTTACTTGCTTCTGACATGGTAAAGTATGTTCAATATGACATTATGGCTATGATAAAAAAAATTTGGTAAGCAATTTCCATTTGTGAGCGTGTAAATGTTATTTGTTTATATAATGGTAAAGTAGGTTATATAAACAAATAACATTTACACACACAAATGGAAATTGCTTACCAAATTTTTTTATCATAGCCATAATGTCATATTGAACATACTTTACCATATCAGAAGCAAGTGTGTGCGTCTATATTTATATATATCATAGAAGTATTTTCAAATGGTCCCATAGTCATGTTTTTAAGATATCTTTTTTGAGTAGTAAACTCGTTTACTTTTCTCCAGCTATTTGGTTCCATTCTTGATTTATTGATTGACATACTACCTCTCTACCTCTACTCCCATTCCCTTTCTTGCTCTTTATATGTTTATACTGTAGATCCCATCCTCATTCCACAAATTTATTCTGAATCGCTAACTTTTTTAATTTTTGTCATGTATAGGGAAGAGGCTAAAGAATTACAATCAAGATATTCAAAAAGTGAAATTCCTCTTACTATCGATAATATTCCTACTGGCATTAAGAGGTACATACATCTGGCTTTAAAGACTAAAATTAATTCCTTTTTCTTCTGACATCGTGTATGAGATTAAACATCTTTTGTTAAATGATATTACTTGACAATCTTTGGTCAATTGTTTTATTTGATGTCTTGTGGTAGATTAAAAAAAGTTGATAAATGATTTGTCTCTACTGAAACTTTTTCAGGAATATGCTGTGTGAAATTATTATTTGTTCTCTTCAATGTGCTTTAAGATTGTTAATTTTATTAAGTATTTTAATGCCAACAATATTAAGATGTTTTTGCAGTAACGTGAGTTCTGAGTCTTAGCAATCACGCCCTAGTGACTAGGGTTGAGGATTCGATCATAAGGACAAGTTTATTGTTTATATATTTGCATGCCTTTTAAAGTGCAATTTTATTGAGAATTGGTCTTTCGGTAGGAATGATTGACATAATTTAACCCAAAATAGAGATATGAATAACAATTATGGTCAGATTGATTGCTATTAGTTCTCTCTTATTTGGCTATATTAGATTGTTTGTGTTGGGTTAAATAGGTTGTAAATCAGGTCACGAGTTCTTTTATAATGTATTAAAGATCTTTTATCGATTAGATATATGACCAAATTATAATATATATATATATATATATATATATATATATATATATATATATATATATATATATATATATATATATATATATATATATATATGGGTGTAATTTCCATTTTATCAAACTCGATTTGTGACGTTGGATTAAGCTCAAATTCCAATTTCTTAAGATATTGGTACTTGTCTGCAGTACTACTAAGGTTACTTTCCCCTTTTTCTCTTTGTTTGATTTCTACTACCATATCAGCTTTATAATAAGTTACTTTGGTTATAAAGGAAAACAGATCGGTCTTATAAAGAGTTGGAAGCAAGAAAAGATAGACTCAGCCAACTAGAGAAAATCTACATGGATATGGCAATGAAGAAGGAGTTGCAGGTAGTGATATTTTGCATAGTTTATTGTGTACCTTTTTAATTCTTACTGAGGTAGAATTCTCAGAAAGAATATTCCATCTATGAACAGAAAAATGGTAGGAAACGCAAACTAACTGAGGATGAGATTGTCTGTCCAACTAGTCAACCAGTGTACAAGTGGCGTGCTGAAAGAAAACGATGATTGAGTTCTTTTTGGCCTTTTTACTATTTAGCACAATGATTAAATACTTGTGGGTTGGGTCCGAGTAGTCCAATGAAGAAGGCGATTTTACATATAGAGAGGAAACATCAACTTTTGTAGCCGCAGAATAGAAAGTCATAGATTAATACGATTAATTGGGATCACTATTGGTGCCAATAACTGTCGCTTTCTTGTTTACAATTCCTTTATCATGTAACCATTTTGTTTACTCTTTTGAGTATTCTTCTTTGATGTTGTGGCGACTAAATTTTGTAAGTCTAGTAAGATATATTACATTTTCATGTTATTGTGCAACTTTTCCATGTAACTGTCATAGTACCTTGCTGTAAATTCTTTAGACATGGTTCCCGGATGTATGCAAATAAAGTTTACAAGACGTTGGTGTTCCATTTTACAGAGTCGTTAAGCAGCTAATTTTGGAAGGTTACCTAACATCTATGATATTTTTATATCTGACATCTGGAACATAACAATATATAAAGGAAATACTACTTTTTGGTTTACATTTTTTTAAAACAATTTACTTCTAATATCTTTGTAACAGAAGATTTTCGTGAGGAAATAGAATAGCAGTGACGTCCTTTAATTTTGAATTTTTGTCCTTTCATTTTTTATATGTTAATAGTAACTACTTGAAAGTTTAAAGGTAATTATTATATATCACAGTTCCTTTACATTTTTTTAATACTTTAACCTTAATTTCTTCTCTTTTCGTTCATGGTACCTTTCACAATATCGCTGTTGTTTTTCTATTCTCACTTGTTCTTGGTATATTCTTCTGGCTTTATATAGTATACCAATAATTTGTCTACGCAAGCTTTATTTCTATCCACAAGTTTCTCACTTGAAGTTTTAAATTGAAGTTTTCTACTTCTTTGCATGAATTCTTTTTAATGTTCTCACCTTTAGTATACATTCAAAAAATTTTAATACTAATGCGTTCAAAGATCAAAATTGTGCTTGTCCGTAAGTCTCTTTCGATTGTATATACTTATTAACATTTTTATTTATTATATTTATATTATATATATATATATATATATATATATATATATATATATATATATATATATATATATATATATATATATATATATATATATATATATATAATCGTTAACACGTTTTTAAGGCATTGTGATAATGCTTAATATAGTGACACAAAAAAAGAAAATGAAATAATAATATGATAGAAGCTTTGGATTAGGAAAGAAAACCTTGATGAAAACACCCAGTTAAGAAAAAAAAATCTGTCATTTCATAGAATATTTATTTTCCTAATCTATACACTTTTATGTTTACATGCTTATTTTTTATCGTGGGAGTTTGTGATTTTTCATTGTTTTTGTTCATCTATTAGCCTTCCTTCCTGTTATTTTCTTTTCATCTCTTCCTAACTTATACATTATCATTTTTATTATGGGAATTTATGATTGATTTCTCGTTGTTTTGTTTTGTTCACGTGTTACTATCTATTTTCTTCCTTATATACGGTAAAGATTTAGAAAACAACATTTTATAAGTGATAGTAGTTTAAAATTAGTGGACTTGACTATTTTAATATTAAACGATTTTAATATAAATAGTTATAATTTTAAAATAAATCATCTCCTTAGAACCACTGTTTTAGAGTTCTTTGACTTCTCACTAGGAGTTCTCATCCTCTTGTCTAATTAAATAATTGAGACCATTTGATTGGTCTTAGTAGTGAGCTTTTCAATTTGAACTGATCAGTTTCTTAAATAAAGTAACTTGATTTTCTACTCCTCTTTTTAGTCTATGTTGTCTTCCTTTGCACGTTAGCTTGTTGTGTTTGCACGTGATGTTTGAGTCCTCTATCAGACTCGTTATTGATTAGTTATCCTAATGGTGAGTTTGAAACTATTTTAGGCTTTCTAGAATGGGTTGGTTATCTCTCAGGTAAGGAAACTGTATAATTTATAATCCTTACTTTTAAGGAAATAAACTACTTCGTTCAGTTTTAGGGATTTCTTCCCCGGAAAACGTAAACACAGAAACAAATATGCATTCAACAAGGTTTGACAACAAAACCATCAACTCTTCACAAGGAGCTTTTAGCAATTGGGCTATACAACACCTTATGAAAGCAAGCCTTCTCATAAAAGAAAACATTTTGCATGATTACCATTGTTCCCTTACTACATTGGAATTTCCCGGGTCTTACAGAATCCTTAATTTTTTTTCTTTCAATATATATTTGTTTCCTTTTGACTTGGATCCACTATTTTTTTTTCAGTTTTGCATTTCAACACACAAATAAAGAAAACCAAACAAATTGTCTTTCAAACACCAAAGATCATACAAGATCAAGGTAAATAGTTAATTGGGACCACAATTAACAAAAAACATAAAAGCAGATAATTTTCAGGAATCAAATGTAAAAAAACACAATTTAAGCAAAGAATAAGAAAAATTAAAATCTTAACAGAATTAGATAAAATAATTTTTTTTAATATGACAGAAAAATAAGATGAAAGAGAATATTCAAATCAGAACCTTGCTTTAGATTCCAGATGATACAATGTTGTTCTGGAAAGAGTATAATTGCTTCTAAATTTGAATCCTTAAGAGGCACAAGAAAAATATATCACGGAAGAATGCATAATAAGACAATGATGGGGACAATACAATTTAGCACATTGATAATTCAAGTGAATATTCACCACAAGGATGTTAATCTTTGATAAGAATCAGAGTTCTACTCCAAGAACTAAGATAATCCTCTCAAATAATGAAAATACATATAATATGACTCAAAAGTGTTTACGTCAACTTTTAATACCTCTATATATAGGCACATAAGTTTAAGAAAACCTAAAAACCTTAAAATAAAACTCGAAGTCCAAAATAACATAAAAGTAACATAAAACGAAAATTACAAATGCAAACTTTTGTCGGTCACCTAGAAAACACAAACTGGCTCGTCCAACAATAATAATATTGATGATGGTTATAAGATGACAAAAGTCAATTAAGAATACATTAAAGAATTTTCAAACTAGTAAGAG
This sequence comes from Vigna umbellata, assembly GCF_029865625.1. NCBI lineage: Eukaryota > Viridiplantae > Streptophyta > Magnoliopsida > Fabales > Fabaceae > Vigna > Vigna umbellata. The sequence goes on from NC_142171.1 coordinate 42,345,102, forward strand.
TGACAAAACAGATCTATCGGACCTATATGGTCTAGCCCACTATTGGTTTAAAAAAAAACTAGGTAAAAGTGTTTTTCACGAGAAAATGAATCAAATTAGTAACTCGTCTTATCAAATGGAAGACTAACTTTTATATATATATATATATATATATATATATATATATTATATATATATATTTATATAAATAAAGTATATTTAGTCATATAAATATTTTATAAACTTTTAATTGATTAATTAATATTTTTACTTAGATAAATTAAATTATTACATTTACGTGTTAAATTACATTTATCACTAATAATTGAAAGATAATTTATAGGTGTTAATAATTTAAATTATATATTATTACATATTTACCTCCTTAAAAAAATATAAAATAGAAGAACTAATCTCTTAATTTTTATTTTAATTTTTAATTTCAAAACAAAAGGATCAATGAGTAAGTTTGTCTAGTCTTATCTTTGGCCAGTCAAATTTGGCAGTCATAATGGTCATACCAAAACTGATTAACATATTAAAAATATTAAGTCGGTTCCTAATTTTGAATGGGTTAATAGATTGATCCATATAAGTCTTGACTCACTTTGTCATCCCTAATGAAAAGAGTATGAATATATAAGATAAATACCATATCAAATCTCTTTCGCAACGTTGAGTCAATTGACCCTCTTGTAGTGTAGACATGTAATTTTTTAAAAATTATTTTAAAATTTATTATTTTTATGTTTAATTTATATTTCAGTTTTAGTTGATACTAATTTTGAGAAAATTTCTAAAATTAAAAAGTTTTACATGGGTTTAGCCCGAATATATTTTAGAAAAAAAAATTAAAAGTTGGCTTGGCTAGCATCAAATTATTATTTTATTATTTAACGTTATAAAGAGACTGAATTGAAACATTGGCTAGGATGATGTTATGGTGCATTTTTTTTACTCTTTATGAAATAAATGAAAACATTAATTTCAATTTGTCTTTCACGATGATCACGTGTGATTGATTTCTTCTTTTATAGTTAAAGTTCATTTTATTTCGTCAAAAAACTGTCTTTCAAACTCAAATTCATTTCCCCATTTGAAGCAAAATCCAAAAATCATAATTAGTTTAACTGAATCTCAAGTCATCACTGAAATTGAATCTCATTTCTCAGCAGAAGCACACTCCTTGATCCATAATCCCTGCCAAATCCCTAATCCATTTCCCTCCATCCCAAGTTTCTAGGCGAAGTTCATTTTTCATTGAACCCTACATCTCTTGCACGAATCCAAAATCTCTCAAGCAATGTTGAGTTGATGGATCCTTTTTGACAATGTAAATGTGTCATTGTTTTTTACTGAGTTAAAACATGTAAAACTATTTTAAATTTTATTTTTTATGTATATTTTATATTTCGATACTTTGAAAAAAAAATTAAAATTAAAAAGTTTTATGTTGGCTTAGTTGATTTAAAAAAAACGTGTTTAAAGATTGGTTATCTAAAGCTAATTATTATTTAATTTTATTAAGAAAACTTATTGAAAGGTTGGTGAGACCCATATTATCTTATATTTTGATTTTTATTAACAAAATGAAATCATGAATTCCTTTCTCTTCAACAACAATCAGGTGGTCCATTTCTTATTTGATTAAAGTCCATTTTACTTCATCTTTGAAACTCAATCTCATCTTCCCATCTCGAAAACTCTAACTCATTTAACTCAAATCTAAGTTATTATTGAAATTGAATTTCATTTCTCATTATAATCAATCCCTAATCTCAAATCCTAATCCATTTAGTTTAATTCTAAAGTAAAACGGATTTCATGATACTTGAAAAAAAATATTTAACAACTTTATACGCATGATAAACCTTATAATTTATATTTTCTTAAACTTACACTTTATATCAAAAACAGAATATTAACAACTTTTAAAAGGTGAGGTTCTCTATCTATATATGGTATAATTATATGTCACTTAAGAGCATTTTCATAAGATTACGCAAGGGTATTCAATAATTTTGAAACAAGTCAAAGACAATGATTTGAAAAGATAAATATAATCCTTTTTCTATCCACTGCAGGTGCTGTACTGAGGTAACTATTATGAAAATTCTTGATGATGAAGGGTACACCATACCATAGTTCATAGATAGCAAGAGAATTAGAATTTAACATAACAGTCACCGACTATTAATATTTATTTCCTAGGATGCTTCGAAGTGCTCCTAAGCACTGAGCATAGTATATACGATGTTTATGCCGGGCGTTCCTTTGCTTCAACACCTTTCTCGTCTTCTCTGGGACCTTCTTTCTCTTTGTCGATTACTTGAACTGGGTACACCTCAGACGTTCCCAACGGATTCACCACAACAATATTTTTCATTGGCTCCTCCTTTGCAACATTCTTCGGTTTACTGTTTCTGTATATGGCATACAGCAGCATCTGAAGTAGTCCCAATGCGAAACCCAGCACATTTGGAACCTGCTTACACATACCAAGAAAAGAATGAAATTTGTTTTCATGTTAACCTATGGCACTGAATTTTTGTGTCTGCATGTACTTACAGCAATGCATATGTCCTTGAGGAAGAAACCATAGGAAAACCACGTTATGGCACTCAGCGTCAGGAAAACCGACAAGTTAAAGGGCATAAACTCCACATTCTTGGTTCGAATAACTTGTGCCTGCTTGCAGATCAAGAAATCAATGGGTGATAGAGAGTTTTTGCAGTATAAAATATCGTGATCACAATCATTGTTTTAAGCCTTTAGGGTAATGAGATTGAAGGTGGTGCAAGCATGGAAATAGCAATGGAAATGGTAAGAAGTTTACTCACCACAATGCTCAAGGGTGCTGCAAAAACAGCTACTGCAATAGATACACAAACCCATCCAACGACTGCGACTCGGTGGGCACCATGCATAGTGAAGTAGGTGACGGTGAAGATCAAGGCAAAGGAACCCACGTTCATCACCATAAACAATTTAACGGTTAACTTCTGCAATAATAAAAAAAGAAAACCAGTAACGCTCATCAGCGTTAGTCAGTCTGTAACAAGATTTGAGGCTTCCTATAATTTGATTAACATTTTGGAAAAGTGACAGGTGAATATACCCTGGCATCATGGGTGGCATAGAGTAAGAACATGACAATGTAAACCGTCTCAATGACACTTCCCACTGAGTTAATGGAAATTAGGAGAGTAGCACCAGCTGGCTTGAGAGTAGCATAGTACAGCCAAAGCATGGAGCTGAACAGTGCCACCAGATAAGGAAGTGATTGGAAACCTTCAGTGGATTTCCTTTTGTGAATCCGATAAAAAGTTGGCCTACAAATTAGGAAAAGGAAAAGATATTTACCATTCACATTCATTATGGTACCCTAAAACCTATTCAAAGGAAATTGTAAGAAACGATAACAGTCTCATAATTAGGTGGACGTTACACTGTGTTCATATACTTACAGGGGAGCCAAATACACCATGAAGGAGATCACGTTCCCTGCACATCAAAATATGTGTTAAATTCTTGGCTTTTGGAGAAAGAATGAGGTTGGTCAAAATTGATTATAGTAAAACACAGTGCATGAAAAAAAATTCTAGATATAATGGAAATTATATCAGGTTATTATATGGTTTCTAGGAGTTATATTAGTGGATGGAAATGAAACGCAAAGGGTTGTTCTTGAATTAATATAGTTAAATGGAAAGGTTGGAGGAAAAAGATAAGGAAAATGAGAAGAAGTGGAAGCAAAGCATTAAATTTGGTGGAGCAACTTTCGTGGGGTACTGGAATACCAGATCTAGAAAGAAAAACAACAAGGAGAAAATTATACTAGTGAAAGAGAGCGATGATAAGACCGATCAGTTTTACCTAGAACGCCAAAGGCTAAGGCCATATGATTTTGACTGTTGAGAATAGCCATGCTTTTGGTTTTGAGGAAAAAATATACGAGAAGGTTTAGGAGTTGATAGGTTAAGAAACCTTAACTGGGTTTCTTGCTACTCAACCCCTAAAATGACATGCAAGAACACGGAAGGTTGTGAAGGTTGAGTAACCCTGCATGCCCTATATATACACAAAGGATACAGAAAAGGGGCATGAAAATGATGAAAAAAGATTAAAAAGACAAAAATTAAATAATTAATTTAACCGAAGAAGTGAAATTAGGGTGTACTTGGCATGCATGTTTGATGGGTTGATCTGATTGATGTTTTTAGAAGGTAGCGTAGTAGCAAGCCATTTACATTACCTAATTTAGGAATGTTCACATGCAACTTGAACCATGATTTTTGTATATCCTACGAAATTGTACTTTCACCGAGTGGAATTCAGCTAATAGACACGGCACGAAAACTAAAGTTTCACATAATTTAATGCACCACACACTTGCATTCTGCATAATGGTTTTTTCTGCCATTAACTTTTGCACAAAAGACACGCTTGTAGAAGTAGATAAAACACGTGAGGGGGAAGGTAAGAATTACGGTTCATGATGGACTAATAATTATATATTGTTCTGTAATTCTAAAACTTCGTGAAGATGATTTACGTTATGAGTTAAGGGGAAGGTCATAGGGCATAGGATACTAAATATGTGATGCTTTCACGTGAGAGGTTTCCCAAAAAGCTATGCGTAGCGGTTTCTCTCTAACACGCTTTGCCGCATAAGCTTCTTCGATTCAACAATGCTGTGTCATTTCCACGCCTTTACCTTTGTTGTGCCTCTCTGCTTTGCGATTCCCTTCTTTGCAAAACTCTCTTTACTGCATGCAATTCAAGCTTTTCCGTGTTACGCTAACATCTTCCTCTGTTTCTCGCAAATGCATTATGTTCTTCTTGACACGTAATATAACATTGTTCTTTTATTCTTTAATAAAGGGACATAATTAATTATCACTTTAAACAATTTCAATTTAACCTTCCTAATATTAATTTCACATTCAACACATTTTTTCCTACACTTTTTTACATTTACTATTTTATCCTTCAATTTCCTTTTTTATTTTTACAAATACAATCAAGTTTTTTTTTTTCATACTAAAATATATAAAATAATATTTTCATCTAAAGTTGCTTTTTTTTAAGGAAAATATTCTTTTAACAACTTTTTTAACACCTCTTTTACAACAGTTTATGTGGTAGCTTATGATTGGTCCGTTTCAAATATATCGATCAATAAAATAGTGATACATAATTTATTGTTAAAAAAATATTAAAAAAAGTTGTTAAGATATCAGAGTGTTTTTCTAACTTGACCAAAGTTAAACTGATTTAATTTGGGTTTCTCATGTTAAAATGAAAATGAAAACAAGTGGTTTGTACTGTTTTTGGTTTATGCTCCCATTATTTATTTTTTCTAGAGTTTTCATTTTTCCAAATATTATTGAATTCTTACACTTCCATATCATTGAGTAAAGAATCAAATTATTTCTAAAGGCAATTGCTTTAACATTTTAACTTTTTTATCTTTACTGAAATATGATAATAAAATCGTACATAACAAAGTAAATATACTTGCAGTGTTTTGGGTAGAAGATAAATATTTTGATCAAAAAGGAATAATATGATTGGGTTATCTAGATTGTAGGTCTCGGCTTGAAAAATAAGAAATCTCAAAATAGAACCAAAATAGAACCAATAATGATAGATTTCACACAAAGTGAACAAAATTCTCGAAATGAATTTAAAATTAAATACAATTTGATCATGAAAAAAGAAATAGTTAGTGAAATGTGGAGTAATTATTTCGACAAGATTTTTCTAATTTATGAAAATATATATAAATAACTTCTATAATAGGAGGAAAAATGTAATGTGACTATTGAAACAAAAACAAAGTAAAAGTATAAATTGTGTTGGTAAATTTTCAAAAGTGTTTTTCATAAAAACACATTTTAGATATAGTAGACCGAACTCGTTCAAAAACATCTAAAGTAGAACCTAAGAGAATAAAGCATGAACAATTTTTTTAAACTAGTTAATAAACTTAATCTATATTTAATCTCTTAATAGAAATGATTTCCTTAACTAAACAAGTTACAAGAAGTACTTTTTACTCATTTTGTAGCTGTGCAAGTAAAGTATTCTTTTTCATTAGCCTTTTTTTCGCACTTTCACAAAAAATTAACTCTCGGATGGAGGACACTAAAATGCCATAATACAAATACCATAACTTTGTGAAATTACGTGTGTAGGCGTCTAAAGATATTGTTCAAAGTGAAAGTTCAATGTTTTTTATTTTTACAAGTAAGCATCTGTGTTCATCTTCGAGTATTCACTGTATATACTTGTTTTGAAGATATCGTTGAGTCTTTAACTCTTTTCTTTTCGTTTTGAAGTTTTCATAAATACACGATGAGAGATGCATTTTTTCCTTTACACGGGTATGAGAGTGATGGCACCATAAATTGATTAGTTTTAACTTAGAAAGATGTAGTTTTAGTTCAAAGAAATTGTATTTATCATTTAAGACTTCAAAGATGATTAGATGAATTTTTACTTTTACTATAAATATTGTAATGATTAGAACTAGAAAAATAGAAAATGAGATTATATTTCTTTTTATTTATTTAAGTTCCTATCATTTACTTCTTGCGCATGTGTTAAATCTTCACCCTTTTCTTGAACTTTTAAACTTGATTTAATAATGATTGGTTTGTCTCGAGCATTTATTGTCATTTAGTTTATATACTCTTAGTACCAAGTTGTTTAGTATAAGGTATGTCATACGAATTTCATGTATTTAGCCGTGTGGGTAACGATTGCGTTTGTTGTTATTAGACTGAAATACGATATATGTTTGAGTTAAAGATGACTCATAAGTTGATAAACACACTCATTATTTTAGGCTTGCTTTAGTTGATTGCTAAGAAAGAAACATTTTTTTCTTGAATGTTCATATTTCTTTGTATGACTTGGAAAAATCCAATTCTCCCTATTTAATAAATTAATTTTTATTGATAAAAAAATAGTTTAACATTTTATTTTAAATCTTACATGTCTTAATTATGTTTGTTTCGTTTGCTTTAACATCTTTTTGAACAAATATATGAAAATATTTGATTTGATTACACTTTGATTACCTTGAATTGAGCAATATAAAAGTAATGAATGAAATTTAAAATATAAATAACAATAATAAATTGCTCATGCTTTTGTGATCTACTTTTGGAAATGAAATATTTTTATGTAATTAACAAAGTTCATTGATGTAATTTAAACTCTTCTAAACATCTAGCATATTCAAATTGCAAATAGAAAAAGTATATTGTATCTATAAAGTATTTGAGAGTTAGTCAGACACATACTGAATAATAAAATAAACTTAAATTTTTATTTATATAGGTGAGCGTGAGTCAAGCTCAATCAGAGTAATAAAAGAATTATTTATAAAGGAGTAGTTTTGGTCAAACCAATGATAAATAATAAAAGAAAATTAAAATTTTATTTATATAGCATCAACAAGTTCATATAGAGTAATACAAAAAATTAATTTTATTTATAAAGGATAGTGTTGGGAAACCCACGTTGAATAATAAAAAATTTTTTTTTTTTATAAAGGCGTTAATAGAGGAAATAAATAAAAGATAAAAATATTAATAAAAGAGTGGGGTCAAATTCACTCTAAACAAGCATGTTAATCCAGGTGTATAAGGACCTCTATATATATATATATATTATATATATATATATATATATATATATATATATATTCTAAAACTAAAATATATTGATAAAATAGTTGATAGGGATGGATGAAGAAGTAAATTAATCAGAGTAATGACAAAAGAGTTATTGAACTTAATTGCATGTGTCATTCCGAGAAAAGTGAGAAGTGATACGACAATTCTTTCTAACTTAGGTTTAATTAAACTTAAATGATATTAGAGTTATTTAGAACCTATACTAATAACTTTGTAATGTTCAATTAAGTTTAAAATTAACTTTTTAAGATGATATTAAAGTTATTTAAATTATATATTACTGAGTTTATTGTTTGTTAATTGTCACTACAAAAAATTAGATTTTTATTGAGGGTTATTTTTTCCGTTTTCGATGGTTTTAACTCTCGAAAAATACATTACCCGCGGTTAGGAAAACCGTTGAGAAAACCTACGTCACTAAGTAATTACCGAAACCGCCGTATTAGCGAGAGTTTTACTAAAATCGTCGGTATTAGTAGGGGTTACTAAAACCGTCGGAAATAACCGAAGTTAAACAAAATCGCCGGTAATTTGTAGGGGTTTATAAAAACCGCCGATAACTTTTGAGTTTACATAGTTGGGGTTTCCAAAACCGCCGGAAATGTAAGTAATCTATTTTTTTTATTATTCAAATGACTTGATTATCATTAATAAACAAAATTAAATAATATGAAACCAAAATTAAATGTAAACATTAAATATAAACCAAAATATTATTATATAAATTGTAAACAATAGAAATACAATTAATGTTTCTTAAAGACTAAAATTAACATGTTATGAATAATAATTATAGTTTTGTACTTTTCGTTGTCTTCATCATTTGATACTTTTTATTGTCTTCATCATTTGGTACTTCTTCATTGTTTCCATCATTTGATATATTTCTTTTTCAAATACCTACAATATAAAACAATAATTAGTTAATAATATTTTGAAAAAATTATTAGACGAATTTAAGAATTATTGATGGTTGAAAAATGTTAAAATATGATATAATTACAAGCCTAGAGATTATTTTCTTTTCTTTCACCCATTATTGTATTTATGGCCTAGTTTGTTTAGCATTTTTCTTTCATTTGATTTCTCAGATTTTCTGAATAGGTCACGATTCAGAAGTGCCATACTCTTGTCTGGACCCTAAAGTATTTCAAACACAAGAAAAATTATCAGAAAACAAACTTAAGAATTAGTCCATAGGATGGCAATGATTTCCCTACAGATTGAATAGGCAGACAGGCCACTAGGTCAGGAATCCAAAAACCAAATTATGTCTAAGAAATTAGACCTAGGAAGAAAGCAGAGGTTGGCAAAGTTAGAATTACCTCTTCATCACATTCGCCCATCAATTCCAAAGCAGCAGAGTGCCTCCTCCTTAGTGCTTCTAGCTCTGATCGTAAGCCAGGTAATACAGCAGCCTCCCCATGCAACTTCTCACATTGCAGGGTAGATATGATATACATGTCATGGTTAATGACAAGGAACATGACCCATAAGTGGTAAACAGGAAGCAAAATTCACCTGTTCTGTCATTTTGACCAGCTCGTTAGCAAGAGAATCACAGATAGATTCCATTGATGCCTGAAATTTGTATTATTAAAATAAATCATCATTGTATCCCAAAAAAAAAGGGTCATCCAGATCACTGTCTTATGATCCAACAGCTTAATATAAATTATATTAGTGATAAACTATAAATTCTATTACTTGAACATCATGATAAATTCTCAATGATAAGAGAATGTCGAGCCCTAAATAAGAATGTATGGTGCAAAAAGTTTACAGGGAATGAAGGCAAGAAAAATCATACCAGACGTGACATGTATGAAGCAAGTTTAGCCTCCTTCTGACAAAGTGCAGCTTCAAAAGAACTGAGTGTCATGCTTTTCACATAGTAAGGACTCATACTTAGTTCTCCTGGGTTTCTCCTATCAGAAATACTATCAGATGAGTCCAACGATGCTTGCAGAAAGTGGCTTTCTTCCAAGCTTCCAAGGGAGCTTGCACTAGAGATTTTCCGAGATAGGTTCCCTGCATCATAAAGAATATTAAACATATATCACAGACAACTCAGCCTTAGTGATGGAAAGAGAAGCAGAGGATCACACCATTCTCAAAAGCAGAAGTTTTCTTTGTAATGGGAGTTTGATCTGACGATGGAGCAAAATGAACACGAGCAGTTCTCTCCAGCTATCCAGTTCACACATTTTAAATCAATTATATAGTTTTTGATTAATAATATTTCTCCCTCACTGTGTTTGATTCAATAGAATTATTTCACTCATTTACTATTTTGAAGAGTGTTAATAAAATTATTTAATTCAGTTTCAAAGTCACGTCTAAAATTGAATGTTCCAAACATAGGGCAAAGCATACTCATGGTATGCATATTGCTATGAAAAGATCTTAACATGGACCTTTTTAGATTCACCACCTTTTAAGATGGAGGATATACATTAGAAAATTGACTGCATTTATTGCATTGATGTCTGAACATATATGAATGAAATAAGAGTATTTTAACCTCTAAAAATATCACCCTTCGAATCATATTCTCTAATTGGCAGCCATAAAAGAATTAAGGCAGACTAAATTTTCCCATCAATAAGCATAGAAGAATTAAGTTCAGAAAAAACACCTTAAATGGTAAAGCCAAATTATATCTTAGGACACTCGTTCTAAACAAACCATTACAAAATTTCACCTCCCAAATTCAGCGCAATTGATAACTTTTTGGCAAGTATACCAAATCGTTTCAAGTAATACAGTGAATAAGTAAAAGAGTATCGTTCTCCCAAGGGAATTTTAGTTACGTTATTCAATTAAAATTATTTATCAAGATCAATTACTGATGATAACATTTGTGATTTCAATTTGAATTTAAGCATGAAATTAAAAACGTAAAAAAAATTAAGATTGAAAAATGCAATAAAAGATCACTGGAATTGGTCTTTGACTAACATTACAGTAAAATCCTGGACAACATATATCTCTGTTCAAGCATTCACATGAGAGTATCTTGGTTTAATTCCTTAAAACAAGTTCTAAAATTATCTATTGAATTATTAATTCCTTAATTAATTCATCAGATAATTTTGCATTGACTTTAGATGTTGAGAATGACCAAAAGCACAGAAACTATTCCTAGCGTAATTACTTTTAGTTTCTTTTCTTAAGTTTCTGGTTCTAAAAATACTTTCCAGTACAATAAAACTTTTAAAGACATTAATACTTCCGTATAATCAAAAGCAAGTCAAGAAAAGAACAAGAACAAAAACATATATTGCACAGGAAATTTACATTAATGTTTCGTCATACACCCAATTCCAATGAACAGAAAATTTAGCCTATCCTAGACATCTCAAACGTACTCTTTTCAGCAATTCCTTGCAGAAAGTGAAGTCTTGATGTCTTGAAAGGTCTCCTGATCGTCTCCTGAGTTCTCCAGTATTTTTTTGGCTATTTTCCTGTGTCAGAAGATGGTTTCTGCCTTTCTGTCACGTCTTTTAAATCCACTTAACTTCATTAATTCGCTCAACGCACATGTGTGTGTGCGCTATGCGAATTTCTTGTAACTGCTGCCTCTTAACTGATGTTATTCGCACAATGCACAAGTATTGATGCGCTATGCAAATTTCCGTTTCCTGGCAGTGCGAATTTTGGCTTGTGCTATGCGAGAATTGGCTGACAAACTCCCAATTATACATCCTTTCCTGTACAATAATTTACATAACAATCTACTTCCTATTACAACATTTCACTAAGTAATAACATGAATAATTAGAAGATTGAGATCATTTATAAGTGTAAAAACAACTCTTTTTCACACTTATCAGCAATATAGTGACATGTCCTGATCAATGATAAACCCCAAAAGAACGAACAATTGAAAGAACACAGGCGTAGTAAAAACACACATGCTTGATCTTCATGTCCTAAATGTTTATCATTTTTCCAGAACAGTTAGTTTCCTAACTACAGAGGACATGAAGTGTCTTAAACCAAGACAAAAGTTACACCATATCAAGAGCAATAATAAGACTACATAAAAAATTGCACAAACAAACAATGAGTTAAAGGTCATTAGCAAGAAGATAAAGGGCGAAAGAAAGAACGGAAAAAAACCTCGTGATCACAATCAACAAGCTGCTGCTCACTAAGACTCACAAGTTCCCCTGTTGCCAGAAAGTGAGCCCCTTCAAAGCCTTAGTAGCGCTGAAGCTCTAACACGAGCCGCATGAACCCTAACTCACCAACCAATTGAAATCAATTATTCTAAAACAAACATTCACAAATCATATCATCATGATTAGTACTATTGGCACCTGATTCTTGACAACGGTAACTGCACCGTTATCTCTCCAATCAAAATCACTCGGAAGATTATTGGTGGGGAGAATGAGAGCTTTTTCCACATCGGAGGGCAACCTCACACCTCGCAGGCCCAAAACCTTATTTCGGAACTCCTTTGGCGTAAGGTCGGAGAACTGAGTCACGCCGTGAACTGCGAAAGGATCCAGGCTCTGGTGGTGCCGAGCACGACGCAAGTTAGCCTTGAACACAGGGAACCTGTAATCGTGCTCTTCCCCGGTAGCGTACACCTTTCCCTTTACAAAAATGGTCTCTAGTTTCTCCGAGACTAAACAAATATCACGTTTATTGATACACAAAAATGAAAACAAGTGAACTAAAACAAAATAAACGAAATTAATCACAACATACCAAATTTTGATTATTATATTGAACATCTCGATCTTCGGCCACCTTGATTTCACCAGGTTCGACATCAGATTCCGTCTCTTTTTTCCCTACCTCACTATCGAGAGCTTCATTATCCAGTGTCTTGGAGCTTAGACCTTAGACCTGATGGAAGCAGAGAATTCGTACAAACTACAAAGGAAAATCAACGATTCCTTCTGCGAGGATTTAGAGACATCGACATGGATGAATAGCTGGTCCATGGCAAAATCCTTGTCCTTGGGGCCGACAACCACATGACATAGACACTTACCCCTTCCTTGTCGTAGTAGCGTTTCAGAACCGGACCTTGGGAGTTCCCTTCACGATGGTGAAGGGCGATGGAAGACTCGCTTTCTACAATGTCGTCATGGGAGCCAATGTCTAGACCTATGCTAAAACCCTAACAGACAAAGAGAGTAAGAGAGATCTTACAGGAACTGGAGAAGTGAAAAAGGTTTGGGAACGAAAATGACCACCATAGAACACTCGCAGTGCCCACCAACGCTTCCACCAACGATGAAAATGTCAAGATCAATAGGAGGTTGGTTTCTTAATTTCTAGGGTTTGGGAAGAGGGAGGAGGAAGTGAAGAGGAAAATGTGTAAGATGGCGGGTTGGAGACATTTGAAGTTGGAACTACAGAAATTTATTTTAAAAATTTTTAAAAATTATATTTAACCGGGGTTTTAATATAACGTCGAAAATTTACGGAGGTTTTATAAACCCAAAATTTAACCTCTACTAAAATATGATATTTTTGTAGTGTGTATTGTATCATACATCATTAAACTATTACAAAATAATCTACTAATATGTAGTTTTATGTTTGAGATGTACATGTTTCGAGTGAGAGAATATATTAGACATCTCACATTTATTTTAAATAAGTTCATGCTCAACATTACTACCTAAACATGAATATTTTTTTAAAAAATAAAAATAAAAAGAACCGAAAAACATGGAGTACCACATTAAATCTAAGTGTTTTCATATGAGATGAGTATATGTAAAATAAAAATAGAATGATTTAAATATCAACAATCTATGAATAATATTCAACTTTTTAACTCAATTACTATTGAAAAGAAAATTAACGAAAATGTATATTAATTTAGGTTAGACATAATGAAATTTTAATATAAGAATTAATATATATATATATATATATATATATATATATATATATATATATTTTGATAAAATCGTTGATAGGGTTGGATGAACAAGTAATTTAAGGAAAGGGCCAAAGTATTGGTTCACAAAATCATGAGTAATGACAAAGGAGTTATTGAACTTATTGCTATTGTTCATCGAGAAGCATAAAAAAGCTTGAAAAACTTGATGGGGTCTATGTTAAAAGTTTCAAAGTTGAATTTGTCCGAGAAAAGTGAGGAGTGATATGATAATCTTTTGTAATGTAGGTTGAATTAAGCTTAAGATGATATATTTATAGCCTATATTAAAAATTTTGTAACGTTGAATTAAGTTTAAAATCAATTTTTCAAGATGATATTAGAGTTATTTAAATCATATATTATATAGGTGTGTTGTTTGTTAAGTATATTATTGTATCATTCATCATTGTATTATTACCAAATAATCTACTAAAATCTATTAATATCCAGTTTTATATTTGAGATGTACTTGTCTCGAGTGGGAAAATTTATTAGATATCTCACATTTATTTTAAATAAATTCATGCTAGACATTACTACCGAAACATGGAGATTTTGTTAAAAATAAAAGTAAAAAGAACAAAAAAACTTTGGATACCATACCAAACCCATGATAAAAATACAACACACACATATGTAAAAAAAAATACATATTATGAACAAAAAAATTAAGTAAATACTTAGATGGAAAATAATAAACCAATACAACACCAAACAATACAAAACTGAAGTTGAGTAATCAAATGCCTTAATTTACTAAAAGATTTATCATTAGTTAACCCTCTTGCGTTCCCAAAAATGCCATTAAAACTTATTGTTTTTTAGAAGTTTTTTATTTTGAACATTTAATATTAACTTTCTTTACCCTACATCTACCAGGTTTTCTTGTAGTTTGATCTGGTTCATCATCCCTCTTCATCAAGCATGTTACCTATCCCTCTCCCGCCAATGTTGACATCATCAAAGAATTCTACACAAAAGCCAAAGCATTGGGGGACATGATGAGACGTACTTTAGCTACGTAAGGGGTAAGAGGGTTACCTTTGATGCTGACACCATTGAAACTTTTCTAGGTATAAACTGGGAGGGGGAATAGTGCCAGTATGCTATGTCCATGATGGAAGAAGTGGACTATGAGGATGTGGAGCGGACTTTATGTGTGGCCGGAGGGCGTTTTTAGAGAAATAGGTTTGGGGCACCCATCCACATCATAAGACCCCATTTGACACCTCTGGCAAAGTATTGGATGACTTTCTCTCATGCCAACATTCAGCCGTGCTCCCATGTGTCAGACATCACTGTCTAGAGGGCCATCTTCCTTTACTGTGTTCTCAGGGGCCTCAACATTAATATTGGTCAGGTTATAGCTGATGAGATCCAAAGTTGTGCACTTGGTGCAAGAAGCAAGGCACCCTTGGGACACCCCTCCTTGATCACTCATCTTTGTGAGGCTGCTGGTATTGATGTTTCTAGACCACCACTGGAGCTTCCAAGAAAGGAGTTGCACGTAGCTTATTTTACACATTACTGTGCAGTGGATGAGCCAGGCCATCCAGCGCCACCACCACAACAACCTAGGGCACACAAGAGAGTACCACCACAAGCCAGGATCCAGTTCATGAGGCCGCTCCTTTTTAGATGCGGGACATGTACTTTTCTCTGTTGGATTCTAGACTGGCTGCCTTATACAAGGGCGAGCAGGAGCTGTTGAGGACACTAACGTTCGCATTCCCTAAGCGACAGTTCATATCTCAGGAGGACTTTGTAGCTCGAGTGGCATGGCCCACTGGCCCAGCACAGGAGGGTGGTAGAGCTGAAGCTTCACCCATGGATGAGGATGATGAAGCTAAGGAGGAAGAGGACTCTGATGATGAGTGATGAGTTGTACTTGGCATCTACTACTTGATGCCACTTTTGCTTTAGAACATGATTTCTGTTATTTTACTGTTTTTATTGCTTTGATTTGTTTTTGTTTTCATTGTTTTGCTATTTTTAATCATCTACTGCTGGATGCCACTTTTGCCACTTTTAATCATTTGTTTTGCTATTTACTCTGCTTGGATAAATTACACTGCTTTGATTCAACTGTGCTGTGTTTTATAGTATTGCTTTGTGATGCTCTAGTGTATTGATTGATGTTGAGATTATGCATGATGTGATAATATACAGGTGATGGTTCATAGTGTATGGATCAGGTTCTTGAGGTAAAATTTAATTGCGATACTGAGTAGGGTGTTTTTCTGAATTCTGGGACTTGAGAGTTACCTGTGTGAGAGTTGGGCTTAGAGTTTTTGTGAATAACTGCCATTACTTTGGAAGCATGAATGATTTTGCCCAAATTTTCTGTAATTGAACTACTTGCTTGCAGGTTTCATATGATCAAGGCCATCTTTTGTTATCCCTTATTCTTTTAGCCTTCACATGATTTTATCCACCGAAAAGAAAACAATTTGTTTTACCCTTTGAACCTTGAGCCTTATGCATGTTTTGAAAACCCTTTGTGAAAATCTTTACCTTGAGTTAAGTTGAGAAGATTTGTGAGGTATTGATAAAGGTTCAAGTTTGGGGTTACTGGAAAAATTGAAAAGGAAAAAAGCATTGAGCTAAGCAGTAAGTAATTGAAAAGCAAAAGCAAAAGAAAAAGAAAAAAAGAAAAGACAAGAAAAGCTCAATGCTAGGGAAAGCTGGGAAAAAGAAAGAGAGTTTATACTTGAATGATGAAATCATAAATGTCTCTCTTAACTCAAGGATTTTGCTGACCAGAAAAACCAATTTCCTTCTTAGCCTAGCCAAGTTACAAGCCATGAAAAGCCTTGTGATGACAACTTGCTTGTGAGTATGTTTGATTGTGGTTAAAAGAAAGGAAAAGTTAATTTGTGTGACATTGTGATAGCAAAGTGAAAAAGACACCAACACCTCACTATACACCTTTTAGTTGAGTGATACACTTTTGAATGCTTGAGTGATACACTTTTGAGTACTTGAGTGAAACACTTTCCTTGGTGAGGAGTAGTTCTTTGAATTTTTGATTGCATCTTTGCTTGGTTGATTGATTATTCTTAAGGATAGCATCTGTTGAAGTATATGAGCATCACATTGATTTTTATGGAATTAAGGCATCTGTACATCTTGACTGACATCTGTATGCTGAGCTGATAAAAGTAATCTCTTGTCCTAGAAGAAAACGTTTTTGAAAAATGTTGAGTCATTGTAGTGATTGTTCTGAAAAGCTGAGTTACAATCTGTTTGCTTGAGGACAAACAAAGTTCTAAGTTTGGGGTTGTTATAACGGTTGAAAATACCGTTATTTGTGATGTAATTTTGATACTAAATGCACCCTTTTCTGCTTAAAACTTGCTTGGAATCATGTTTTTCTGTTAAGTTGTGTGAATAAGAGAGTTGAGGTTGAATTTGATGATTTTATTACCAATTCTCCTTGTTTTGGTAGAAACTGAGATAATATGGAAAGCAGGGATGAAGTGCCATGAAGATGGAGCTCAGAAAGGCCTGGAAAAGCACCAGAAGGGAGGGGTGCTCAAAGCTTGGGTGCCCTTTTTGGAGGCTTGAGCGTATGAAACCACCACTCACCGCCCGGGCGCCCCTTTTTGGGGCGCTTGAGCGCCAGAAGCACGAAGCTTGGGCGTCATTTCTGAGGCTTGATCATAGAAGACCACCGCTCACCGCCTGGACGCCCTAAGTGGGGCGCTTGAGCGTCAGCGACACGGGCTTGGGCTTTGTTTCTGTTCTGTCTTCGCTCTATTTAAAGGACCCAGACATCCTATGTTTTGTATCTCTAGCTGGAGCAGCACAATAGCACACTCTTCCACTCTCTGAAGGCGGATTTGGATGCGAGAGCTTCCATGCTCTACTTTTAGGGTTTTGCTATCTCATGCTTTTCCATTATTTATCTAGTTTCACCATGTCTATGGTGAACTAAACTCTATTTTGTGTTGGGGGATGATGTAACCTTGTGAACTCTCATGTATTTGAATTAATTCTTAATAACATATGCTTTTTCATTAATTGTTAGAGTAATTAATTTGTGCTTATTACATGCTTTGTTTAACTCATTCATAGCATGATCTATGAATTGCATGAGTGCCGGGAGGTTCCTTACAATTCAGGTTCTTGTTGAATTACTCCCAAGAGTAATATATATCAAGGATGAGGGTATGAGTCTTGGTCGTCTTAAAGCTCTTGATCTTCATATTTAATTACTAGGAATGCTAGGAATTGCATGAACTAGTGATTGAGGACAAGCTTATTTCGCCGAGAGATCGGGTTTAAGTGATTTACTGAGTGACATTAACATTAATGCATAAAGAAGAATTCTTACATACATGAGAGGAAACTTAGTGAAATCTAACCCCAACAAGATACTCATCTCATATTAAACAACATCTGTTCATTACTGTGCTATTCTGCTATTGATCAAATTGCATTCATATTTAATTATCTGTCTTTGCATCTAAAACCAATGATCTCGTTTTCTTTAAGTCTTAATTAATCGAGTTATCAAATGACACTCTAGTGCCGAGAGTCCTTAGGGATACGATACTTGGTCTTACAATTTTATATTACTTGTGCGATTCGGTACACTTGTCGATTCATCAACATGTATCTATGTTCTATTTCCTCAAGCATTTGTTTCCTACAAGGTTCTTTAACAGTTTATTGTTTAAGTATGTTTTCTTAGGGTCATGTCTATTGATGGGGAAGTGCATACCTAGAGAGAATATACTAAATGACATTTAAGGGAATGGGAAAGAAATTAAAAATGGAAGAGATTAAGGAAGAGGAAACTTATGATTTGAAGATGCGCCACTTGAAGGAAGCTCCAAGATAAGCATCAAAGGAGGACCGCCACTTGCTTGAGCAAGATAAGGTATGCCCAAAATAGGGACTTTGGAGACAGAATACTATCTCAAAGAAGATTGCAAAAGTGCAAATCAACTCAAAATTCAATTGATTCAAGGTAAGGTTGCTACAAAGGAGACCCCTTAGCCTTCTTATATAGCCCTTGGAGTGAGTTTGGAGAATGGAATTAAGAGATGTGGGACTTATAAGTCTCAATGCCGGCCAACAGCTGCAACACTTCTCCTTGGTGCTTGGAGTCCCACATTGCTTAATTCTCTCCATCCAAAAGGATTTATAAGCCATTTAGTTCTCCTAAAGTTAAAAATAAAAGCTAGCTATGCTACCTTGCGCTACAAGCTAAGACGCCTTCTTTCTCTTCTTTTCTTTTAAGACCAAGCCATGGAAAGTCCCACATTGCTTGTGCATAAACGAAAAGAAAGGTTTATAAGCGTTTATTCAACTAGAACTAACGAAAAGAAACAAAGAGGCAAATACAAGCCTATGAAATCTATTATACTCTTTTTGTGCTTGTTGTCACTTTGAAAACTCTTCATTATTGCCCTATCTATGATCATATCATCTATATTCATTATCTTTAGACATTTTTCTGTCTAGGATGATATTTCTTTTAATGTTATTTGTTAAACTTCAAAATCAAAGATGTTAGACGATCTAGTCTCTCTTGACAATCCAGTCTCTCTAAACGATATTGTCTTAATTGTTTGCATCCACTTATATACTTTAAGTTGGCCTTATCTCTAGTCGATGTGGAACTTCCAATACATTCCCCTCACATTGAAGCATATACATCTCGTGACTAGGGCTAGACATTAATAAGTGGTCCGATAACGGGTAACAATAGCCCAACAAACATTAAAATTCGCTAGGATAAACTTTAAACCATGGTTTGATACCTTGTTCAGAAGTGGACTTTATGCCTAACTCAATCTCACAAAATTGACTTGTAAGGTGAGGTTTGCACCCACATATATACTTTAAAATTTATCAAGCCAAGGTATATACACCTTGAGCGAGGGGCTAGACATTAATGGAGTCCGATAGCAACTCGATAACAAGTGAGATAGTATCTCCATCAAACAACAAATCTTACTAGGATGGGCTATTAACAATGGCTCTCATACCATGTTATGAACTGGTGTTTAATCCTAACTCAATACTACAAAATCAACTTATAAGGTGAAGTTTGCATCCATTTATATACTTTAAATTGGCCTTATCTCTAGTTGATGTGAAACTTCCAACAAAATTCTTTGATCAACTAGTAAGTAGGGTTGGATAAGTATGAAAACTAAACAAGGAATGCAATAAGGGTTATTTTAATTATATTAGTTGAATATTTAACAACAATTGAATCGACACATTAAAAATATGAAATGATAAGAAGAATTTGAAACAATAATGTTGATGGGTCTTTTCAAGAAGAGAATTCATTGGAGAAATACAAAATCATTAAGACCTCAATCCAATCCACATAAAGGATCAACATCACTTTCAACTCAAAAGTGCTTAGGAAACTTTACTTCAAAAAGCATACATCTAACTTTTTTCAACCAAAGTCATTTTCATCCTTTCTGCTAAACCATTCAAATGAGGTCTTTTAGGAATAGTCTTCCCAGGTCTGATAACCTATTTCTTACAATAAACATCAAAGGGTCCATGTACTTCCCACCATTATTAGTAGGATGCATTTCAACTTCTAGCTCGATTTCCTCTCAACCAAAGCATGAAATTCCTTGACCGTTTCAAGTAATTGATCCTTCCGCTGAAGTACATAGACCCATAACTTCATGGAACAATCATAAATAAAATTAACAAAGTAAAGTACACCACTAAATGACTTTACCTTCACAAGCATCATAATACATCAATTCAAACAACTATGACTCTCTTGAGGGAGGATCTTTCTTAAAGGATAATCTAATTTGTTTACCAACCATACAATGAGAACATTTCTCGAACTCTACACACTTCAATCCTGAAAGTACATCATTTTTTGCTACGCAATTAAGCCATTTCTCACTTATCTGACTAAGCCTTTGATGCCATAAAGAGGCATTTATATACATATTCACACTTTCTTGAGCAACCAAAACTTTAGCCCAATACAATTTAGAATTTTTCTCCCCTCTAGTCATAACCAAGTTATCTTTAATGAGTTTCCATTTACCAAAACCAAAGTGATTGTCATAATCATTATCATTAAGCAAAGGCACCAATATCATATTAAAATGAACATTTAAAGCATTTTTTACTCCTTTGAGTAATGATTGCGCTCCCGTGTTGGTTTGCAAGCATACATCTCCAACACCAACAACCTTTGAAACACCATCATTACCCATGTTCAACAATCCAAAATCACAAGAAATGTAAGATTTAAAGAATTTCTTCCTTGGTGTAACGTGTAATGTAGCACCATATCAATTATTTGCACGCTCTCATTAGATACAATACAAGATTACCCACCTATAATAATATTAGTAGCAAGATTACCACCTATAATCAATTATCATACCCAAAGTCATGAAGAAGAACAAGATTACCACCTATAATAATATTAGTAGCATAATCATCATGATCATTGTCTTTTTTCTTTCTCTTTTTGTCTTTTTTCTATTTTTTCCTCTTAACACAATATTTTCAAATGTGTCCAATTTTATTATTACAATAACACTCTACATTCTTGTATCTTGACTTAGACTTGCTCTTGCTTTTCTCTTCAGCACCCTTTAGTTCCTTTCTTTGACTTCTCTCCCTATTTTCTATGACAAGCTCCTTAAACTAAGATGAAGAACCATGTGTCTTCCTTTTCATCTTTTCATTAGGATCACCACTCTTTTCCATCAATAAAGAAACAATGTCATTAAGGGCTAACTTTATAATTGAAACATGAAATATCTCTAAGACTACGATAAAGTATTTAGTAGCCATAGTCCTAAAACTTAATCAAAATTGATGCCCATTCCTGATAGTTAATTTAGGAATCCTTAAAACTCAATGAAATGATTTGAAATGGAAGAGTTATCCTTATACCTCAAATTCATCAAGCAATTTAACAAACACAATATAGTATTGCCTAACTTAAAAACATAAAAAGACTTAATCTTCTCCTACAAAGTTGTAGCATGTGTCTCATTAGCAATGTAGTTATAAACAATGTCTTCTACATATTATCGAATAAAATCATACATCTATTGGTGCTTAAAGTCTCATTCTTCATTAGATATAAAATCATACATCTATTGGTGCATCTATTGGTAAGAATGTTACTTGTGATCATTTGTGTGTCTTTGGTTGCAAGACATTAGTTTATGTTCCAATGGATGAAAGATACAAGTTAGATGCAAAGACAAGGCAATGTATATTTACTAGTTTTTGTCAGGATGAATTTTGTTATAGGTTGTATAATCCTATAAAGAAGAAGTTAGCCAGAAGTGGTGATGTGCAATTCATGAAAGACCAAACCATTGAAGACATTAACAAGGTATAAAAGATAACACCTGAGAGAGATAATAGTCTCATTGATGGTAATCTAATAATGCTGCCTATTCATAATTTAGATAATGTTGAGATTGATGCTCAAGATGATGAAAACTTGGTAGTTTTGATTATCAACAAGTTAAAGGTGGAATCGAGGTTTCGATTGATGATGCTCAAGAGCAACATGATTATGATCTCAGTGATACACCTGAATTACCACAAGTCCTTATGATAAAGTCCAACAGGTTGGTAAAACCATCTTTTAGGTATCCTTTTAATGATTATGTAACCTTAACAATGGTGGAGAATCTAAGTATTTTGGAGAAGCTTTAGATAATGATGAAAAACCAAAATGGCTAAATGCAATGCAATATGAGATTAAATCTTTGTATGATAACTTTATGAAATTGCCTAAGGGTTTTAGAGAACATGTGTATTTTCAGGGTGAAGCAAGATGTTAATTCTACATCTCCAAGGTAGAATACCACATTAGTGGTGCAATGCTTTATACGAGTGTTGATTTGAGTGAGATTTTCTAATTTATGGTGAAAATATCATCCATCAAAATTGTGTTAAGTTTAGCTGCTACTCTTGATTTAGAGGTTGAGCATATGATTGTGAATACAACTTTCCTTCATGGCAACTTGGAGGAAGAGATATGTATGAAACAACTTAATGGTTTTCTTGTTGAAAGGCAAGAAAGATTATATGTGTAGGCTTAGATATAGTATATACTACTTGAAGCATACTTCAAGACAAGTACAAGAAGTTTGAGTCATTATGTGTGATCAAGATTACAAAAAGACTACTTATAAATGTATCTTTGTTACAAAGTTCTCTAATGATGACTTTATTATCTTATTGTTGTATGTTGACGACATACTTATTGTTAGGAAAAATATTTCCAAAATTGACAGGTTCAAGAAGACACTTGGTAAGTCTTTTTCCATGAAAAATTAGCGAGCTACTAAAAAGATTCCTTGCATAAGTATCTCATGTGATTGAAGAGAAAATAAAATTTAGTTGTCACAGGAGCACAAGAGCACTACATCAAGAAGGTGTTGTAGAGATTCTAGATGGAAAATCCTAAAATTATTAACACTCCTTTACTCATTTAAAATTGAGTGTTAAACAAAATCCTTCAAATGAAGTTAAGAAGACATATATGAGCAAAGCTCCTTATGCATCTGCGTGGGCAGTTTGGTGTATGCAATGGTAGGTACAAGACCAGCACATGTTGCTGGTACAATTAATCGATTTTTGTCAAATCCAAATAACAATCAATAGAATGTTGTGAAATGGATTTTGAAGTATCTTCGTGGTACTAATGATTTGATGCTTTGTATGTTAAGTTGTTGGAGTTGGATAAGAAACTCCAACAATACAATGGTGTTCATATGATGACTAAGAAACTCCTAAAGCAGAAGTTTAAAGTTTTTTGTGAGATTGTTACATTGGCTGTCATCTCCACATAGTTGTGAAGGAGGAGATGTGTTAGGTTGGACTCCCAACTATCACTAGTAAAAATATGGGTTTTTAACGCGCCTACTATGCTTTGGTTGAATAGAAACCGAAGCATAAGCTGGCGCGATGGGATTTTTGAAATTTTCGCTAACGTATATGTCGTGGTTCTATTTTAACCACGACCATAAGTGGTATATGGCCTCGGTTGCCCTCATAACCGAGGCCATAATGTCTCCAAGAACTGACAATAAAAGACTTTTCACCTGCCAAATATTTGTGCAGAGGATTTGACCGCGGTTGTCCACACAACTGAGGCCAAAAACCCCCTGGCCCTACGATATTGCCGCCTGCACTCTGACGTTTTAAATGACTGATTTTTCGGAAAGGGTATATGGCCTCGGTTGCTTGCAGAACCGAGGCCATAGACCCACTTCCTAATGTCTTTTCAGATTTCCTGACTTGGTAACATAATTCAAATATATATTTTTGTATTGGTTTTTGACTATGGTTGCTAGGGAAACGAGGTAACAAAGCTCTTTTGTCGCGGTTGGGCGTGTAACCGAGGTAAAATGCCATTTTAAATTAATTTTGAATATTTTTCTGGGGACTATAGACCGAGGTAGTATCCCCTTATTGCTTTAGTTCATTGAAAATCGAGGTAGTAGCCCCTATCTAGGGTAAAAATTCGCAAAAAAGCAAACAATTCTTCTTCTCCAGTGATTTCTCTCTACAACTTCTTCTTTTTCTCTATGCCGCCGCGACCTTTCTCCCTTCTTCCTTACGCCATCGGTGCACCGCCGTCGTCACTGTAGAAGGACTTCCTTCCTCATTTTTCATCACCTACGTTTGTATTCGATCAAATTTGGCTTTGGTCGCCGGAGTTTTTTTGTTTTTTTTTAGTTTTTCGGTTGGTTTGATATGTTCTTTTATTGATTCGGATTATCAAACATACATTTTGTTGTATTTTTTTGTAGGTATTGTATTTTTTCTTTTAAATTTGTTTCGTTTCAGACCACGGGTTGTTCCATCTTCTCAATTATTGTGTGGTTTTTCACGCTCTCCGGTTTGTATTATTCTGTTTATTAATTTTCATTTTGTTAATTTTTAATTTTTTGTAGGTTGAATATGAATAATTAGGTATGAATGAATGTTTGAATTGATAATTTGAATGTGTATTAGTTGTTTGATTGTATGATTGTATTATTCTGTTTATTAATTTTCATTTTGTTAACTTTTAATTTTTTGTGTGTTGAATATGAATAATCATATATGATTGAATGTTTGAATTGATAATTTGAATGTTTATTAATTGTTTGATTATATGATTGAATTGATTGTATGTTGAATATATTGTATAATTGTATGATTGTAATTTTGTAGAATATTTACGTATGGATCGAAATTGAATTAATTTACCACGCATTAGTGCTGAATACGAGAGAGGGGTAGAGGAATTTATACAATTTGTGCAACGTAATGAGGGTAGAAGTGATGATGAAGTGAAATTTAGATGTCCTTGTGTGAACTTTTTGAATGCGAGAAAGTTGAACGCAACCCAAATTAAAATTAGAAAACATCTTATCTGTGATGGTTTCCTAACATGCTATACAACTTGGATATGGCACGACGAAGAAATATACTTTCCGACTGACTCCCTAACTGAAAATGTTATTAATTCCACCATGGAAGAAGATCGTCCGGATGAAGACAAATTAGAGGACATGATCCGCGATGTTGACGCAGAAAATTTTGCCAAAGCTCATGTGTATGAAACGATGTCGACTGATGTAGAAACACCTTTGTATGTCGGTTCAACTACGTTCACACGTTTGTCAGCGGTGTTAAGGCTCATGAATTTGAAGGCGACCAATGGATGAACTGATAAGAGTTTCACATAATTGTTGACGTTGTTGAATGAAATGCTGCCAGATGGAAATACACTACCCACTTGTAATTATCATGCGAAGAAAATTCTTTGTCCGATGGGAATGGAGTATAAAAGGATACATGCTTCAAATGACTGCATTTTATATAGGAAAGAGTTTGAATTTTTGACAAAGTGTCCAAAATGTGGGCTATCACGATACAAGTCAAAAAACAATAGTGAAGATAATGGTCAGATAGAAAAAATGGATCTGCTTTGAAAGTAGTTTGGTACCTTCCAATTGTGCCCAGACTTAAGCATTTGTTTGCGAATCCAAAAGATGTTAAAAACCTTAGATGGCATGCAAATGAGAGAAAAATTGACGGGCTGCTTCGTCATCCAACTGATTCAAAGCAATGGAAAAATATTGATCAACAATTCCCCCAATTTGGTCAAGAATGTAGAAATCTTAGGCTTGGTTTAGCAACTGATGGAATGAACCCATTTGGTAATCTAACTACCAATCAAAGTTGTTGGCCAGTTATATTGATAATTTATAACTTATCTCCTGCATTGTGCATGAAGAGGAAGTACATGATGTTGTCTATGATGATATCTTGTCCAAAGCAGCCTGAAAATGACATAGATGTTTATCTAAGCCCACTAGTTTAAGACTTGAAGTTGTTGTGGGTTGATGGGGTTGAAATATTTGATACATTCGATTCTGAAACTTTTGTGATGCGTGCAATGTTATTTTGCACCATTAATGACTTTTCAGCTTATGGTAATTTGTCAGGATATAGTGTCAAGGGTCATAAAGCATGTCCTATATGTGAAGAAAACACTACAACTCATCAATTGAAACACGGAAGAAAGACAGTGTATCTGTGTCATCAGAGATTTCTAAAATGTAATCATCCATATCGAAGGTTAAAAAAAGAATTCAATGGATATCAAGAGAAGGACGACGCACCAAATCCACTTACTGGCCTTCAAATTCTTGAAAAAGTTAATAAAATACATCATGTATTTGGGAAAACATCCAAGAAGTCATCTGTAACGACCCCTTGGAAGAAGAAATCAATATTCTTTGATCTTCCATACTGGTCAAAGTTAGATGTTAGACATTGCATAGATGTGATGCATGTAGAGAAGAATGTGTGTGAAAGCTTGATTGATACATTACTCAACATTCAGGGACACTAGTACAAAATGAGGATTCAAACGCGGATAATACGGTTCGGTTGATAGAAAACCCAAGCATAAAAAATTCGGTGACATTTTTGTAATTTTAACGAATTTATAGGCCTCGATTCAAGAGGAACCGAGGCAGAAAAACGTCTATTAACTCGGTTGCTTCAGAATTGAGGTATAAAAACCTGAAAAAATCCCACGTGTCTTCTTTTGCATTAAATTTTTATTTTTCCAAACATATTAAACATCGGTTAATCAGGTAACTGAGTCAGTATCTCTTCATATTTTCACTTCAAGCTCCTTGCATTGCCTGCTCTAAGCCATGCCTTGCCGTCGCCGGGAGCCACCCCCACCTCGTCGTGTGCGACGGCTGGGAGCGCGGCTTCCACCTCGCCTGCGAATGTGTCGCCTTTGGAGTGAAGCAGCTTCTCGATAACAGCTCTAGGGTTCTCATTGATAACAGTTGAAAAACTGTTATTTTCATGCTTGAAATTGATACTAAAAGCAACCTTTAACACTTTGAAACTAGCTTGAAATCATGCTTTTATTCATATTTTCAGAAATAAGAGAGCTGGACAGGTTTATGCTTGATTTCAGTGTTTTTGTGCAGGTTTTAAGGTGAATTTGGTGAAAGAAGTGAAGAAGGAGAGAGATGAAATCAGAAAAGACATCAAAAAGTGCAAAAGGAGAAGCCGCAACTACCGCTCAGCGGCAGTTTACCGCTGAGCGACACTCAGAAGCTCACGGGGGATCCGCTGAGGGGAAAAATGGCCGCTGAGGGGAAGAAACCAACTCACGCACTTACCGCTGAGCGGTACTTTACCGCTGAGCGACACACTTATGGGCTTGGGCCTAAATTTTCTGTAATTTTAGAATAGTATATAAGCTTTAGGACGTCCTAGGGTTTGTATCTTTGGCAGAAACGAAGCAAACACTCTCTCTTCCACCCCTTTGAAGGAGGATCTTGGATGCTCAGGCTACCTCTTCACCTTTCTAGGATTTTATCTTTCATTCTTTCATTATTATTCATCTAGTTTCACCATGAATATGGTGAACTAAACCTTATATTGTTGTTGGGGAATCAATGTAGTCTTGTGAAACTCTCATATATGGAATTAGTGTTTAAACATCTTATTTGAGATACATGCTTTCTTTCATCATTAGTTAGGGTTTTTCCTCTTTGCTCAATGCTTGCTTTGTTTAACTCATTCAATGCATGATTATTGATTTTGTCGATACAGGAACGTACGGGGAAGTCTAGATCCGGGGAATTTCTCCCAATAGTATATTGGTTGCCGTTAAGCTCCTGCACTAAAAGAACTAATTATTAGGAATGCTAGGAATCGTATGAACTCGTAATTAGGGATAGACCTTCTTGCAAGGTAATTTAGAGAGTGACATTAACAATGATGAAAAGAATGTTGAATTCCTAAAGTATATGAGAGTGGATAAGATGAAATTGATAACCCCAACAACATACTCATCCATATATTCCATTGAAGTGTTTGTATTTTGTTTTAGCCATTGATCAAATTCATGCATACATGTTTATTTTCTGTTTTGCATATTAAACTCCACTTATTTCGTTCTTAAGTCTTAAATAATCAACGAATCACATAACTAAACTAGGCCGTGAGTCCTTTGGGAGAACGATACTTGGTCTTACCGAGTTTATTACTTGAAACGATTCGGTCACACTTGCCGATTGTTCAACAAGTTTGTGGCGCCGTTTTTCGGTGTTCATAAATTTGTCATCACTCATCCAGGCAAATCCTCATCCCAATGGTGAAAAATCTCAAATCTCACATGCTGTAGGTTACAACTTCAAATGTTATTAACACATATGCTTCGTTTTGGAAGGAAAATTTGGTTTGTGGGTGATTGGAGCAACTATCACTCTTAACACATCATGGTGGTTGATTGTGATTGCACAATTGCTCTACATTGCATCAGCTGTTATGCTATGGTATTTTCACAAGTATGCTTCCTTTTCTGCATTGAACTTGATTATGTTTGGTGCTAAATTTGAATTCTAAAATAAATATTGTGACAGCTTGGAGTTCTAGTATATGATGATATCTATAATTAACGTTTATAGTTGTTTTTAAATAAAAATATAAAGATATTTTCTTTTTTTGGGACAGAAACAACAAGGTTGTGGTAAAGCTGCCACTGTGAGAGAATTGTTTGGAAGAGGACGTGTGTTAGAGGTGGACAAGTGGCAGAGGAGGTAGAATATAGAAGTATTCTATATAAGAAAGGTTGGAAATGGAGAAGGAAGTATAACACTGCCATTTTTGTTTCATTTATTTTGACAAATATTGCTTGTTCAAATGGGTATGTGCTATAATCTTAGGATTGTGTTACAGACAAAGGTTGAGATTATTATCACGAAAGAGAACCGGGAGGGAATGAAAATTTTGGCAACGGTGCGTGAGCTTGGAGCTTCCATGATAGTGGTTGGACTTCATGATCATAGTTTTCTTTACAGGCAAATCCTGTGATAAATATTTCAGCTTTCAATACAATTCCATGTGGAATTGTAACTCAGAACTTCATTCAGTAGTTGGGGTGAAGGGTATTGAATATTGATGACGATATCCCTGTCTTTATGAATGATATTGATGATGATGATAACGTTGTCTAATAGTTGTGATGGTTTTGATCAAAGGAATTTGGATTTTACTCTGTGATTACTTGTTTTCTGGTTCTGGTTTTGGTAAAAGTATTCTTTTTTATGCTTTTTGGGATCACTCTACACATGGATTTTTGGGACCTGGGTTGATTATCTCATTTGGATTTCTGCTGAACATGAAAGTATCATGGTGTTTGATGAGTCATTATTTCTTGAATTATATTTAGTTTATTGCACTTAAATAAACCAGGGAATTGTGTTTAATTGTTTGTTATTTCCCCGTTTTCCGAATTCTGCTTAATTTGGTCGGAAATTTGTAATTGTGCTAATTTGGATTTTCTGAGCTGATTAAGTGCATTTTTTTTGAAGTGCAGGAAAATTTCGGAAATACATTTTGGGACATCAGGAAGAATGCTAAATAAATTCAAGACTCTCCACACAGACATTTTAGAATTAATTAAATTGTAATTCAGTAGTTTAGAATTTCTGTATCAACTTTTACATTTTGGGACAATTTTTGGTAAATTAGATTAGACCCAAAATTAGAAGTTAGTGACTTGGCACCCTAGGGTTTTATTATGTGGGCCCTACCCTAAAAAAGGAAGGACACACGGCCCTTAAAAAAGAGTGCAGCCGCCACTCACGAGGAGAGTCTCTCTCGGTCTTTGGTTTTGGGAGACTTTTGTTTTAGAATTTTTTTTCTTTGGCTGAAAAACGCTGTTTGAGAATGAAGCTTTGATTCAATTTCATTTTCTTAGCTTTGTCTTATGCACGCTGTTACGTTTTACTTCTCCGTTTAATTTCATTTTGGCTCATGAATTTGAGTGAAGTTTCGGTCTGATATAGCAAGAGAGGCACACGTTTACGCTGGATTAAATTTTGGAAGAGAGGGCTGATTTATGGCACAAGGTGCTGAATCACGGAAGCAAGGAGGGAGGCGCATTCAATTTGGCTTTGAAGTGTGCACGCTGATTCAAAAAAGTGGAGATTTCTTTCTTTCATTTTAGAATTCACGGCTTGGCTGGAACGGTGCTGGAAAAGGTGTCACGGGAATATGGGAAGCACACAGAAAGCACACGGTGCTGGCTTTTGAATGCAGCACGCAGGATAATTTTTTTCTTTCTTTTAAATAGAAGCATATGGAGTTAAGCATGAATGGTGTGCACGGAATGAGCTGGAAGCAAAGAGAAGGGGCTGGAACGTTTGAATAAGGGGTTGCAGCGGTGCAGCATTATTTTTTTTAGGAATGAATGGTGTTACATTTAGATGCAGAAGCGGTGTGCACTGGAATGTGGAGAATGCAGCTGCCATGTGGAGAAGAAGGTGCATGGGTGTTACGGATAAGAAGAAGTTCACATGCTGGATTCTTCTTGGATGCACATGGACGGTGATGTCCAAAGAATTTAATTTGACTTCTTGCCTGGAAAGATTTTTAAATTGGGGTTATGATTTTTTTTTGTTTTGTTAAAATTCTTGCATTTAAATTTCAGATTTCCTATTTATGCATCACTTTCTTTGTTTCTTGCCACTGTAATTTTTTTTATTGTCTTATTTTGTGATTACACTGTTGAGCTATTTAGCATGGTTAATCCTAAATTTTACCTTCTTGCATTCACTCTGTGATTCTAAGTTTTATTGTTGCATTGTCTATTTAATGTTTTAGCTTAAGTGTTGTATTTTTATAATTTGAATTGTGTTTGCATATTTATCTATTGTATCGTTTTATTTAAATGTTTTCATGCACCTTAATGCTTTCAATTATATTCGGTCGTGTTTATTTAATTTCCAGCTTAATTTAATTTTACCGCAACCAGAAAATTCACAAAACCCCCCCACTACGTGTTGATCTAAGACTGAACCGAAATTGGTCCTTGAGAGACGACCTAGGTCACTTCCTAGTACTATACTGCATTCTTTTATGCACAACTTTTGTGGGAGGTGCGACCCTCTCATCAAAATGGCGCCGTTGCCGGGGATCAACGGTTCAGTCTTAGGTCTTTTTGTTGTGTTTGTGTGTGTTGTGTTTTGTCTTGTGTTGTGTTGTGATGTGATGTGATGTGATGTCCTGTTTTGAGTGTGCGTGTTGCATGTATAAATGTGTTGTGTTTTATTTGTTTCGTGATTTTTAGTATTCTTCTTTTTCCATGTCTACCTATTTTGATTTCGTGAACACTGCTTGTTTTGCTAGTGCCTCTGATTATGATTCTCCTTCTGCATGTTACTCTGATTGTAATTCATATTCTGCTGATTTCTATGTTGAGAACAATACGACTCATCCTCTAATTTCTGAGAGTGCTCTTTGTGAGCCGGTTTCACTTAAGGAGGATGATCTTCATTGCGATCTCACCCCTGGACTGATACATTTGCTGCCTAAGTTTCATGGTTTTGCAGGAGAATGCCCACACAGACATTTGGAGGAGCTCCACATCATGTGCTCTTCAATGAAGCCTCCAGATGTCCCTCTTGATTACATTTTCTTGAGCGCATTTCCGCATTCATTACAAGGAGCAGCTAAGGATTGGAAAGACTCTCTTCCTCTGAGATCCGTTACCGATTGGGGATATCTTGAGCATCAGTTTCTGAGCAAATTTTCCCCTGTGCAATATGCTTACAACAACGGTCTTGGATGGAATGACCCTACCTTGGGATGGTATGATGCTCCACAGCATCAATATCAAGAACCACCATTCCAGAGTACTTTTATGCCTCCACCAGTCCAGCAATACCAAAGTCAGCAATATGATGCTCCTGCCCAAATAACTCCTCAGCCTTCTACTTCTGAGCCTACATTGCAGGAGTTGTTGGAGCAGATGACCATGCAGAACCTTCAGTTTCGGCAAGAGAACATGCAGTTCCAGCAAGAAATAGGAGCTGCCATTCAGAGTATGACTGATCAGATAGGGCAGATGGCCACTCAACTCACTGAGGAACAGTCTCAAGATTCAGAGTTACCATTTCAGACTGTTCAGATTCCAGATGATGATGATAGTGGCATCAACATAGAAGATGGGGAGAAGAGTCATGAACTTACTATGGTGCCATCTACTTTCCCATCATCCTATGTCCCTACTCTTGCACCTGAGGAGAGTGATGAGTATTTTGAGGAGCAGGCAGGTATAAGCAGCAATTTTGAGCCAGGTAGACCATTTTCATCCTCCACCACTATTCCAATCTTTAGGGAAGTGGAGGTAAACATACCTCAATTTGATTATATTGATGATTATGTTGTTGAGAGGTATGCTGACAATTATATTGTTGTTGAGTCTGATTTTAATTTTCCCTCTATGCATGATGAGAACCAATTTTTGTTGTCGCATCCGAATGTTTATTCTCCATGCATTGAACATGAATCTGAATCTGTAGTTGATGTTGCTTGTGATTTTGAAATTGATTCATGTTCTGAGGATGTATCTGAGGTTATGCCTGTTACACTAGGATTGGGTGTTATACCTCTGCATGTCATTTCTTTGGAGCCACATTGCACTAACCATGTTGCAGGAGGTACACATGAATTTGACCAACATGCACCCACAGTGGAAAATAAAGGTGCTAACACTGACAAAAGCTTCAAGATCAATAGGCACCAGCTGAACCTGCTCATCAACAATCCTTGCTTCTTAGATCCAGCTATGGAAGACATTTCCCTGCTAGATCAAATCTGGAGGATGAAGCAATTCTTCCTCACAACTTCCTTGCTGGATCCAATGGTGGAAGATATCTCCCTTCAAGTCCAAAATTGGCAACTGCCACCATGATAAGGGGAGTTTTCTTTCTCTCTTCTCCCCCTTTCCCTACTTTTGTTGCACTTGTCCATGATCTGTTCATTGTTTTGATTTCTGATCTTATGCTTAGAACACATTGAGGACACTGTGTAGTTTAAGTGTGGTCTATATAGGGGGAGATTTTTATTTTTCTTCGTTAGTTTTTGTTTTCTTGGTTAAATTTTTTTCTTTTCTAGGTTATTTTTGTCGTGTCTTGTGTACAGTTTTACATGTTTCTCTTGATTTCTGGACTTTGTTTAGGTTGTAGATGTGTCTTTCACTTCATTGATACTCTGATTTGTTTGAAATCCTTGCTTTTCTTTGCTTGGAAGATGATCATGATGTTTGAGAGTTGAATTGATTGTGACACAAATGCCCTGTGTGAGAATTTGAGCCACTTTATGTTCTTTCTTGTGTGTGATATGTCTCTTGATTGCTTGCACATATGCCTTGGCTTGACTCTTGTTGATAATTCTTGATTGATATGCATGTTTGGAAGTGATAAAGGCAGTTTTGTTGTTGAGCCTCTCTAGCCAAATAAGCTTACCTTGCTCTGATTCTTTGATAACCCCTTTTGAGCCTATACTTTCCTCCATTTCCTTGTTTTGAAGCTCATACACTAGCCCTAAGTGAAAAACCATGAGTACCTTAACCTTAGGGAATTTTGGAGCTTTGGAAGTGTTTTGGGAACAAGTGTGGTCTCCTTGGGGATTCTGATGAGTTGGCTAGTTGGTTCCTCTTCTTGTTTTGTTTTGGTAAATATATGTGTATCTTGTCTTTTACAGTTTTGTTTTGAAAAGAGAGAAAAGAAAAGAGACAGGATGAAAAAAAAGAAGAGCAGAAAAATAGCGAAAAAAAAAAGTGAATAATGGAGTCAAGAAGAGGATGGAATTAGAGATTGTGGGTGTGTTTGAATGTGTTTACACTTGTTCCCCATTGCTCCTCTGTTCCTTATGGTTTGTAGCTTCTTATCCAGATATATCCTCCCTTGTCCTTGGCCCCATCACAACCATGAAAAGACCTTTTGATTTGAACATGCATAGGTTTCTGAGTGTTGATATTAGAGGCTTGCCAAGTCTGTTGTTGTTTGCTTTCTTGAGTGCATTGAGAGACATTGATTTACCCTCAACACTTGAGGGAAACACTGATAGTGCATCTGTGAGGTTTTGTTACTTTTGATTCACCTCTTGAGCTGATTAATCATTTTGCCATGTCTTGAATTGCTTGGATGATTTCATGAGTATCTGCTTTCTCTGACTCATTCTGTGTTGGATATTGTCTACTTCCTTTCTTGGTCCAGATTCCTGGAGAACTGTGTAATTCTGTTTTTTGTTCCTATTTTGGAGTCTTTGTGGTTTGTCTGTCGAGTCTGTGTCACCTCCCTGATGTTTGAGTAGTTCCCTGGTTTTCGTCTTGGTTTTGCCCAGGAGTGCAAAAGACTAAGTGTGGTCTATTTTGATGAGTCATTATTTCTTGAATTATATTTAGTTTATTGCACTTAAATAAACCAGGGAATTGTGTTTAATTGTTTGTTATTTCCCCGTTTTCCGAATTCTGCTTAATTTGGTCGGAAATTTGTAATTGTGCTAATTTGGATTTTCTGAGCTGATTAAGTGCATTTTTTTTGAAGTGCAGGAAAATTTCGGAAATACATTTTGGGACATCAGGAAGAATGCTAAATAAATTCAAGACTCTCCACACAGACATTTTAGAATTAATTAAATTGTAATTCAGTAGTTTAGAATTTCTGTATCAACTTTTACATTTTGGGACAATTTTTGGTAAATTAGATTAGACCCAAAATTAGAAGTTAGTGACTTGGCACCCTAGGGTTTTATTATGTGGGCCCTACCCTAAAAAAGGAAGGACACACGGCCCTTAAAAAAGAGTGCAGCCGCCACTCACGAGGAGAGTCTCTCTCGGTCTTTGGTTTTGGGAGACTTTTGTTTTAGAATTTTTTTCTTTGGCTGAAAAACGCTGTTTGAGAATGAAGCTTTGATTCAATTTCATTTTCTTAGCTTTGTCTTATGCACGCTGTTACGTTTTACTTCTCCGTTTAATTTCATTTTGGCTCATGAATTTGAGTGAAGTTTCGGTCTGATATAGCAAGAGAGGCACACGTTTACGCTGGATTAAATTTTGGAAGAGAGGGCTGATTTATGGCACAAGGTGCTGAATCACGGAAGCAAGGAGGGAGGCGCATTCAATTTGGCTTTGAAGTGTGCACGCTGATTCAAAAAAGTGGAGATTTCTTTCTTTCATTTTAGAATTCACGGCTTGGCTGGAACGGTGCTGGAAAAGGTGTCACGGGAATATGGGAAGCACACAGAAAGCACACGGTGCTGGCTTTTGAATGCAGCACGCAGGATAATTTTTTTCTTTCTTTTAAATAGAAGCATATGGAGTTAAGCATGAATGGTGTGCACGGAATGAGCTGGAAGCAAAGAGAAGGGGCTGGAACGTTTGAATAAGGGGTTGCAGCGGTGCAGCATTATTTTTTTTAGGAATGAATGGTGTTACATTTAGATGCAGAAGCGGTGTGCACTGGAATGTGGAGAATGCAGCTGCCATGTGGAGAAGAAGGTGCATGGGTGTTACGGATAAGAAGAAGTTCACATGCTGGATTCTTCTTGGATGCACATGGACGGTGATGTCCAAAGAATTTAATTTGACTTCTTGCCTGGAAAGATTTTTAAATTGGGGTTATGATTTTTTTTTGTTTTGTTACAATTCTTGCATTTAAATTTCAGATTTCCTATTTATGCATCACTTTCTTTGTTTCTTGCCACTGTAATTTTTTTTATTGTCTTATTTTGTGATTACACTGTTGAGCTATTTAGCATGGTTAATCCTAAATTTTACCTTCTTGCATTCACTCTGTGATTCTAAGTTTTATTGTTGCATTGTCTATTTAATGTTTTAGCTTAAGTGTTGTATTTTTATAATTTGAATTGTGTTTGCATATTTATCTATTGTATCGTTTTATTTAAATGTTTTCATGCACCTTAATGCTTTCAATTATATTCGGTCGTGTTTATTTAATTTCCAGCTTAATTTAATTTTACCGCAACCAGAAAATTCACAAAACCCCCCCACTACGTGTTGATCTAAGACTGAACCGAAATTGGTCCTTGAGAGACGACCTAGGTCACTTCCTAGTACTATACTGCATTCTTTTATGCACAACTTTTGTGGGAGGTGCGACCCTCTCATCAGTGTTGTTGCTAGTGAGCTTTAGAAATTGGTCACTGGAAACATTGGCACTTGCACGTGCCTCCTTAATGGTGATAAAAAAATGCCAAAAGCATTTGGGCTCCACTGCTATCTAGAAGTTATCCTTGTTTTGCAATGCAGCAGTAGTAATTTATCATTCTTGTAATCTACTAAAACATGTGTTTGATTAATTTAATGTCTTGAAGTGTTTTTGTTTGTTTTATTTATTTATCTTTCCTTTTCCTTAATGTGTAGAAACAACCTGCTTGGAATTAGTTATGTGTTGAGTTCTTGTCTTACACTGGAATTTGTAGCTCTATAGCATCTAACGTAATTCCAAGAAACATTCAATTTCCAGAGTTTTTTCATTTTCATTTTTACTTTTTAATTAAAACTTTATCTTTATTTTAGATTTGGGGCTTCTGTTAAGGAAATAATTTTTTATTTTCTATAAAGGACCTAATAGGGAAGTCTACAAATAGTTGCTAGTGACTCCTCCCATGTCT
>NC_142171.1:42381795-42508484 GCF_029865625.1 Vigna umbellata
AAAACAAACTTTCCAGACCTTACATATTGTTTTTCAGAATGAGTTTGCCAAAATACAGCTACATGAAATATGTTTAGGAAAATAATTTTTAAAATATATCGAAAAAACTTTTCAGATATAGTGTTGTGTAATGACGATAGATGTTTGAATGTTTTCGCAATTATGTGTGATGCAGTTAATAATTATGGAGGGAGTGTTGCTATCACCACCACAGCGTCCTTCTTCAAATTCTTTTATTTTCAAAACTATCCTTATTTCTTTTATTTTCAAAACTATTATTAGGTAAAGGTAAAATTTATTTTTACTTTTATCACAATTTTTTAATTTATTTTTCAAATCCTAATTTTACCTAATTTATATTCTTTAAATGCAACAGCTGCACTCCTATCTCGAATATCAATTCAATCTTTTTCTACCTACTTGTATCCACGTTATATATAAATTTTTAATTATCTTTTGTTGATGAAGTACATAAAACTATCATGTATTCGATTATATCTAATAATTATTATTGAATTTTAGTTAATTAATCTTTTAAATTTAAATGATAAAATTCATGTAATGTGAATATAAATAGGTAGAAAAAAATTGAGTTGACATTGATATGAGATATAACTGTTGCGTTAAAAAAATATGAATGAGATAAACTTAAGGTTTGAAAATTAAATTAAAAATCTATGATAAAAGTAAAAAAGTTTTAATCTATTTAAAAGATAGTTTTGAAAATAAAAGAACATGGAAAGATACCGTAAGCATACCGTGACGGTGGAGGAAGGAACGTTCTTATGGAGGTACAGGAAATCATGGCCGATAAATTTTGGTAGTCTTGTTCCTGTCTGTACATATAAACAATTTATACCACTACAGTTAATGGGAGGTTTTCAAAAAGTGGGAGCCACGAGAAATCAATTAGGTCAGACCTGAAACTTATTGATCCTTATTTGCTTAAGAGCTCATCTTAAAAATACAAACTTTTACTTGTAATTATCAAAAAAACCTGCTGATGAATAGTGGTGGACATACTTTCGACCAAAAAAAAGTTGGAATTCTCTCTAAAATTATTGGGAATGTATTTTTCACGTTCCAGAATAAATGAAAAATGCATAAAACTTTATGGATTTATTTGAGTGTAAATTGTATCGTGTTTTTTTTATGGATTTATTTGAGTGTAAATTGTATCGTGTTTATTTTTTTATTGAATTGTTTTGTTACACTCTTTGTTCTTTTGTATTGTTTGTCGTGAAAGTATGCTTCTCCCATGGTTGTTCCGCCTTTGATATCTGTTTCCCTTCCATGAAGCACGCCTTTTCATAAGTCTTAAGCACGCCTTTTCATAAGTCTTAAGTAGTGATAGATCTTGAATAAATACGTTGAAAATGTCAAAATATATATACTAAAACTTTAAAGGTGTTAGATATATAAAATATTAAAATTATAAATAATAATTTTATTTATGCAGTAATATAAATGTGTGAAAAGAAAAAATAATTGGGGGACTTTGACTCTCCCAATAGGACTTATGATTTTCAGTGTTGGGGTCTTCAACACCTTACTGTCATAAATCAAACTAAATTCTAACGTTTTTATCTGTATTTGATATACATATATTCACTGTGGTTATTGAGATTTAACACTCGTTATTCTTTCTCTGTTTTTACTCCCTCTGCCTATCTTTCTCTGTTCCATTCTCTCAAACACCTTCCAGTCCTAACAATAGTATCAAGAGCAAGTTTCGAAAACCTGGTGGATCAGTAGAAACCGATCAAGAAGAAATGGCTGGCGTGATACACAGTAATTTTCCTGTGTTTGATGGAAAGGGGTTCGACGACTGGTGCATTAAGAAAGATGGCATTCTTGGTTTTCAAGAGGTGGACGAGGTAGTCAAGAAGGGATTCAAGGAACTATCGAGAGGTGATTCTGAAGAGGCAAAGGGACAATACAAAGAAAATAAAAGATTAGACTGTAAGGCCCGAATGTTGTTGCATTAATGCGTGTCAGCCACCATCTTCTAGAAAGTATCGAAGGCAGGCACGGCGAGGCAGACCTGGGACATCCTTCAAGAAGGCTACGACAACACAGGCAAGGTCAAGAAGATCAAACTATAGTCGCTCCAACAACAATACGAACTCTTGAGCATGGAAGAACAAGAATTTGTGGTTGACTATATCGGAACAATCCAAATGGTAGTGAACGCCATGAGAGCGTGCGACAAAGTGGTGAAAGATAAGAAGATCGTGGAGAAAATCTTGAGCATGCTAACTCCGCAGTACGATCATATCGTTGTAGCGATTGAAGAATGCAGAGGTGTGGAGAATATGAAGGTTGAAGAATTGCAAAACTTGCTGGAGGCTCATGAACAATGTTTGCTTGAAAGAAAGAAAGCAGAAAATGAAGTAGGTCTTGGTTCGAATCAGGCCTTACAAGTTCGAAGCACCTTCAAACCCAGCGGAAGAGGCAGATCTGGAGGAAGAAACATGAGCATTTTTTATGAAAACGTCGGAGAAGAATGCAGCGAAAACAAAAGAGGCGGAAAGCCAACGAGAGGAAGAAAGGACAAAAGAAGTGTTCAATGCTACACCTGTAACAAGTTCGGGCACTACTTTGCAGAGTGTTGGCACAATGAAGTCGCGAAGAAGAACAAGAATGACAAGACGACGAACCTTGCTCAGGAGGCATGTGATTCGGAGTCCGATCTTGTTGTGTTGATGAGTACTCTAGAACGAGTGGAAGAGGAGTTGTGCAGAGAGATAGTGCGGGACAAGTGTGAATGTGTATCTGAACATGTGTTGCAGCCGAGAGGAAGAAGCCCTGCATATGCGTGTCACTATGGCGCAAACCACGTGTTGTTGCTGTCAAGTGAAGATAGGCATTTAGTTGATGAAGAAACCGAACGGGTGTCATCCTCAAATGTAGCGAAAGAAGAAAATGAACGGTTGTCATATTTAAGTGCACCTAGTAAAGAAATTGAGCGGATGTTCTCTTCTAATGCAGTTGATGAAGAAACTGAACGATCTTCAATTGCACCAGATGCTGAAGAAGTGTTACCTTCAGACCAAACGATTGTTGAAGAAGTTTATAAAAATTTTCAATCAAAGTTTACTTTTAATCTTTGCATTTTTAATAAAAATAATTAAAATTTATTTATAAACTTATAACTTATTGTTATATTAATTAGTATCACAAACAAATACTTTTATATAAAGATAAATAAAATAAAATATTTTTACAATTTGAGTTAGTAATTATAATATAACTTTTTTAAATAATATAAAATATCCAGTTATCACTACTTTTTTCCTTTTTTAAGCAATTTAAAACCAATATAATTAATTTTATTCATAATATATGAATATTTATTTTTCCATCAGTAATAATTTAAGTATAAAATGATAAAAATATTAAAAAAATCATGAAAAAGTTTCTTTATAATATTATTTTATAATGGAGTAATTATTATTCTAGAAACAGCTATAAGAAATATATTAAAAACAAGATAAATTATATGTTATTATTCTATCTATAAATATGTTTAAATATATTAGGTAAGTGAATTATACACTTACAAATAATCTAACTGTTTCACTCAATATCTTGTATATTGTTTTGGTCTAAATAAAATACAGTAAAAAATTAACTTAAAAACATTACTATAATGTAAAGAATTTAATAATAAAAAGTTAATTAAAATTTAAATTTCTTATAAATTTATGTAATTTTAATTGAGACCTTATTAATTATTTTCGTATATTAAATAGTCATAAATTTTATATTTTTTAATTAAATATTTCACGATTAATTTTTAATTAATCGAGTGAGATGTTGTTATCATATTTATTATTTTGTTTATAAAATAAATTAAATAGTGTTATGATTAATATATATATATATATATTAATTGTTTTAATATTATTTTTATATTAATGATAAAATATTTCCTTTCTTAACACTTTAAAAGTAGTAAAAAAATAATAAAAATTAAATTAAAAATACGTAAGAAGTTAAAATTTAATGAAATAAAAATAAAATAAAATTTTAAAAAGTAAAGTAAGACTTAATTAAAAAAATGATAATTAAGGAATTTAATAAAGATTTTGTCAAATTAAGGAAAGTAATTGTGTGGGTCAAATTACAATCTTGTTGGGAGACTTTGCTAAGAGGGAAAGAGAAGGGTTTACACAGAGGGAAGAGAGAGAGAGAGCCCAATGATGCAAATGTCACGGCGCGTTCATGCAAATTCAGAAACATAGATCCATAAAAACAAACTACACTTACTCCCATACACGCTTTTACAATTAACACTTCTTACACAGTAATCAATGGGTGCCGAGCCCTTTTCCCAATCCCAAATCCAAAACCAAAACCATAATCACGACTCCCGCCACGCGCCCTTGGTTCTCGGTCTCCAGCCATTCGCCCTCGTCGACAATGTTGCCACCGTCGATTGGTCCCTTCTCCGTCAAATTTCCGGCGAGCGCGGTGGCTCCGTTCCGGTTTGTTCGCTTTGTAATCCAACTCAATTGTCTCCATAAACGCGGTTAACTAAATTATTTTTCTATCAATGTCATTGTAGGTTGGAATTGAAGAACTGAATGGCATACTGGGCGAGGTTAAAACCCACTCCCACGACGCTCATTCTCCCATGAAAACTCTCGCCGGTGGCAGCGTTGCCAACACAATTCGCGGGCTCAGTAGCGGTTTTGGAATTTCAAGCGGAATTATTGGAGCCTACGGGGACGACGAACAAGGCCAGCTTTTTGTTAATAACATGACCTCCAATGGCGTCGACCTGTCACGACTCCGCAAGAAGCAAGGACACACGGCACAGGTTTCCTATTTCCTCACCTCATACGTACAAACTTCCCTTAGAGTGCTTACTATTGTGTAGAGCAAATTATACCAACACTTCCCCAATTTCTTGGAAGGAAAAAACTTACAAAAAAAATTGAATTTTTACTTCACGGGGGATCCGTTAAGACAAACTTCACGGATTACTGAGATACTATTTCAATTTTGATGGAAAAGTCATACAAAAGTTCAGACAACACTTGAAAGACGCAATATCTAATTTTTGTCTCTGTAATTATGCATAACTCTACTTTTTTAAAGAATAAGTTTCAAAATAATGTATTCAAACAATTGATGAAACTAGTATAATATTAGTATTGGTATAGGAGTAATAAAGAAAGGGTATCCAAGGAATTTAAGGTAACCTCAAGATGTGATTTACCCTACCATAAAGCATAACAATGGGTTTTGTGTACCAGTGTGTTTGCTTGGTTGATGAGTCGGGCAACCGTACAATGCGACCTTGTCTCTCAAATGCTGTCAAAGTTCAGGTAATTCTAACACCCTTTCTGGATTCTTGGAGAGTAAATCAGGGTGTCTTTTATGAAGGTTTTTTGACTGATATATGCTCTCTTTTTCCTTTTTGCAAGGCTCAAGAGTTGATGAAAGAGGATTTCATGGGATCCAAGGTTGATTACCTTTCTTTGGTACCCTATTCTAGATATTTTTATATTTTATTAATTATGTTTTTCTAATTGTCAATGTGTTAACTGGGATTTATTTTATATTAGATTTTAGGGGCTGAATCGCTTTTTCATGTTAAATCCGATTTATTTTAACATGGCTTGCTCTTCTGTCCATTGTACTACATCTATCACTAATAATGTATCACCTAGAGGATCTCTGTTGACTTGGTTTTTATATACTTACGTTTCAGTGGTTGGTGTTGAGATATGCAATACTCAACTTGGAAGTTATTCAAGCAGCAATTCATTTAGCCAAACAGGAAGGCCTTCTTATTTCCTTGGATTTAGCCAGTTTTGAGGTATTTAAAAACGTTCTCTTCCTTGAGCCTGGGAAGTTTGTGATTAGAGTTTCCATTTCCAACATATCAACTCAAAAAGGGCTGTTTTGATAAAACCGAGTTTATGAAGTGCTGCTAAGTCTTATAACTCTTAGTCGGTTAGTCCACAGAAATAATTACTAAACATATTTGATTTGTTTTTGTTTGTTTTTGCTATACGCACAAGACTTTGTATTCTTTTCTGCATAATCTCAAATATTAATGCATGAAAGTGCTCATGATGACTACCGTTATAAATAGGAATACGAAAGTTTAGTTCTTAAGAAGTCTTCTGCTTAGTTTATTTAAATATTATATTTCTCACTTATGACCTCTTTATTTTGACAAGATGGTCAGGAACTTTAAACTACCGCTTCTAAAGCTACTGGAATCTGGGAATATAGACCTTTGCTTTGCCAATGAGGATGAAGCAGCTGAGCTTTTAAGGTGGCTGTCGTTTGCATTTCACCCAGCATTATTGAAAATATAATTTATCTTCAGTTTCTTAGTGAATGAAGAAATTTTGTTCATTAATTATGTATCATGTAATTTTGTCTTGTAAATAAGTGATATCAATTTACTTTACCATGGATTACAGGGGTGAACAGAATGCTGATTCTATAGCTGCTGTAGAATTTCTTTCCAAATACTGCCAATGGGCTGTGGTGACATTGGGCTCTAGTGGGTGCATTGCTAAACATGGAAAGGAGGTATGCAAATTTTTTTTATGTCATTCTGTGACATTTCCTGCTTGGCTCCTTTCCCAATTCTCTCTGTTTCCTCTCCCACCATGAACCTTTTGTTATTTGCCTCAAGATGCCATAATTAGCTAGACATTTGCGTAGTTTTTTACTTTGTACGAATTTGTTATTGAAAGTTTTATATGTAAAAGAGGAAGGGAGGTAATGAAGGTGTACAAACTGTACAAACATTAAGCACATTGTGGTTAAAAATATTAGGGATAAGTTCAGCAGCTTTTGCTTTCTTGTTGTTTGGTCTTTGCGCCTGCTAGGGTTCTAGAATAGGTGTTGAAAAGTCAAAGACAAATTATTAACTACATAAACTAAGCCTTTTACATGTCAGATGATACGAGTCCCAGCCATTGGGGAAACGAAGGCATGCGATGCTACAGGAGCAGGGGACCTTTTTGCTAGCGGATTTCTGTATGGAGTGATCAAGGGTCTATCACTAGAAGAATGCTGCAAAGTAGGCGCGTGCAGTGGTGGATCTGTTATCCGGTCACTTGGTGGTGAAGTGACATTAGAGAATTGGCAATGGATGTGCAAGCAGATGCAGATCAAGGGTCTTCCCACGCCTACACAGATGCATGCAAATGAATATAGTGGCTAATTTTGCCCCCTTTATTCGTGTTGCCTTGGTTATATTATACCGATTTTTTCTTTTGCTCTTCTTTTTGCTGTCTTTTATTATTCATTTACTGACAATTCAAATGACAGCCACACGAGTTATGGAAGCTATATATTTTTCAGGAAAATTCAATCTGGTTTGAGTCTTCAATGTACTTGAGCTGGGGGCAATTATGAAACTCTCTCCTACTCTAATATTAACACTTTAAGACATGGTTAATTAACTTTTTGAGTTCTTACTTCAAACTTTAACTGTGGATTGAGATGATC
This sequence comes from Vigna umbellata, assembly GCF_029865625.1. Taxonomy (NCBI): domain Eukaryota; kingdom Viridiplantae; phylum Streptophyta; class Magnoliopsida; order Fabales; family Fabaceae; genus Vigna; species Vigna umbellata. Next base: position 42,389,281 of record NC_142171.1, read on the forward strand.
TCCAACTTGATTCTATGCTTGTGAACCGTTGTGTACATTTAACAGGAGGTCTACTTTGTGGCTTTTGTTCAGCCAATAGCCGGGCACACTGCTCGTGGGAAGGGTTAATACGAGTTTCTCTCCATTCAATTTAAAATCCCCTGGCTGTTTCATCGAAACTATTTTAAACTGAATAATAAATAAAATTGGAACAATTTGACTTTTTACCACGGTTCATTTTAATATATAATAGTTATAGAATAAAAACATAAAATTTTAAATAAGGTGTGTTTTACCATAGATATGATCAAGATAAAAATTTAATTTATAGTTGAAGCTAGTCTTTTCTCAAATCAAATATTTAATTCAAATTTTCAAAAGTAATAGATATGATTAAAGAAGTTAATAATTTACTTTATAATAATATTTAAATATGTATTCATTTTATCAAATTCAATTTTAGCATTTATTATTCAAAACAAGTATTTTGTGTAATTAAAATTTTAATAAAATACCAATGCCGTGGTTCCCTCAACAAAATAGACAATGAATATTTCAAAACAATACCACGGTTAAATTCTACATTTGAAAATAATTTACAATCACTTTTACCGTTTCTAACTAGTAACAATTTTTTTTCATAAATAAAGACCATGAGATAAAAAGTAAAAAAACCGCTTATATGAATAAAGATAAAAGAAAACAATAAAATGAATGAGAATTTTTTTTATTAAATGCAAAAGCAGTGTATAAAATGTCTGATTAAAAGAAAATATTTAATAAGAAATGAGTAAAAGAATCTCAATATGGCTGTAAAAGAAGAATTTAAATATTCAAATTATATATTTTAATTTCTAATACATAATACATTTCAAAGGTCTATTTGTAATCGATAGCTAAACTTGTACTGGACCTAGCGCACTCTTTTTACTTCAAAGGAATTAAACCAAATAAAGAACCAAACTTGGAGCATAAGAGGAAAAGAAATTAGATACCGCTACCATTTTATTACGATTTACCTGTTCTTAAAGAGCTAATAGATAATACCGAAGCACTCAAAATTCCAAAGTTAATAATACAGCGAACAAACTGCTGAAAGCAAAAACTAACTGTTGCAGTAAGTGTACGCTAGCTAATGTTTCTACTTGCCGAGAACATGAAGCATTATGGCATTTTGTGCATGCATTCGGTTCTCAGCTTGCGGGAAGACTATTGAATTTGGAGCTTCAATAACTTCGTCAGTCACCTCCACCCCTCTTTCCGCTGGTAAGCAATGCATGAAAAATGCCTTTGAACCAGCCATTTCCATCAGATCTTTGTTTACCTGCAGAATACAATTGCCATCTCAAGTCAACAATAACAAAACCAAAGTAAAGCCATTCCAATACAGCACATTTTATATATAAAGTTTTTAAAATTGAACCGGTGAAGGGAGTCATTCAAGATTCAACGCTTTATCTATAATTTTGAACTTGTGATGATTAAAAATTATTACAATCTTTAATGTGAAATGTTAAACAACGTTAAAAAACAAAAAAATTAGAAACAAAATAAATATAATTAATGAAACTGTCGATCCTTGTAATATTGATTTTTCCTACAGACGAACAGCTTTAACCACTGTTTTACACAGGTTCTTTACAAGACCGGTTTTCAAAATTATACTGGGCTGGTTTTGTCCAGTTTCCAGTCTGACCAGTTGGTCTAAGTCCAATTCTGACAACATTCCAACACGACATAACCGCTGTCAAATAATAAAATATTTATTTTTAACTGAACATATGGTTTCTGCCCTAACCATTTGATTAGGTGGCTGAAAGAAAATAGTATAGAAAATATCATGTAAAGTACCTGAAAACCTTTAAACACTTGGCGCCGGTGTTCAGCTTCTTCCTTTTGCCCCATGCTGGCCCAGACATCTGAATACACAACATCGGCTCCTTTAACAGCTTCTTTGGGGTCATTAGTTATCTCAATCTTGCTGATTCCAGCTTTCCTTGCCTTCTCAACTGTTTTTGCATCAGGTTCAAATCCTTTCGGACAAGCACAAACAAAGTGAAATGGAATCACAGATGCCATCAACAGCCATGAGTGAACAATATTATTTCCATCTCCAACGTAGACAACCTGACATTTGTATTGCAGAATATAGTCAGACACCTAATCCCTTGATAATGCCACCTATAATTAGGAAGAAGCAAATTCTTCAAAAAAAGTAACATAACCTGACCTTGGTACCTTCAAACCGACCAATGTGTTCAATCATAGTAAGGGCATCAGCCATTATCTGGCAGGGATGGTTGTAGTCCGTCAACCCATTGATGACTGGCACAGTTGCATATTTTGCAAGATCAAGTATGTCCTGCAATTTTTTTTGTACAAAAAAGAGATAAGGTAAACCAAAAATGCCCAGTTTTTTTCTCAGAATGATTGATCACAATCTTCGTAGCAGATAAAAATTCTTCCCAGCCCAACATCATAATGCCCACAATCGCAAAACAACTTCTTTCGTTGTGAACTAAGCTTGCTAAAGTTGTAAGAGACATGAACATTAGTGAAAAATACTCCTGCTAGATACTGTTAATTCATCTCAAGATCTTCTGTTAGTATTACACGTAATCCAACACTGCAAATTACCAATGGCACGGGACACAAATTCTTGTCTACCACAAGCAATGGCAATGACCTGGCAGGGATTTATACTCAAGCTTTTTCTTTGCAGTTTTATGCATTACAACAAATCCCAGTGGAGCTCAAGAATTAATGACATCATCAAAACACCGGGTGAATTACTCTATCCCAAAAGTCAGTATAGACTGCTCTATTTATGCAACTAACAGCATCTGAGTACAAGGTATAGCTTCTCTTTTTTCTTTCCCACCTGTTTATGAATTGGAATTAACATAATTCATCCAAATTAAGTTTATTGACCTCCTCAATGTTGGTTTTGAAATCAGAGGAACATTGCGAACACACACGCTCCATCCCTAAGAAAGACAAATCACTTTCATTCTACCATTTCGTGCAGGTCGCGTTGAATATTTAATTTGTGAATTCAGAAAATGGGAAAAACTAACCACAAACAGGAGTAACCGCAGCCCAATAACAAAATAAACCATAAGTAACTCACACTTACAAGTCACGAGCATACCTGATGGGCAAAAACACGAGCCATAATGATGTCATTATAGCGACACAGAACACGAGCAATGTCACGAGTCTCCTCTCGCTTGCCCATTTGGATATCATCAGGTCCTAAGTATATGGCATGCCCCCCTAACAACGAAAAGCCAGTCTCGAACGAAACCCTCGTTCTCATGGACGGCTTTGTAAATATCATCGACATGGTCTTCCCCTCGAAAGGTCGAAAGGACCTGTCCCCTGATTTAAGCAACGCCTTTACCTCAATGGCCCGATCCAGCATCTTCAAAATAGTGTCCTTATCAAAATCATCTATGTGAAGAAAATCTTTCAACGCAACTTTCTCTGCAAAACAGAAGAACCGAAGTGAGAAGCCAATGACCTGCTAGCCACTTCTCAAAATCGCAAACAAAAGTTGAAAATCAGTGTCAACCATCAAAATGTTCTTATGAATGACATGGAACACTCAACATTTCTTAAACCCTAATCCGAAGCAAATTGAATGTGAAATGAGAACTAGAACTAGATTATGTGAATGTCGAAAAGTGAAGATTGAGTGAGAATGTGAAAGCGATTACAATCGGAAATGGAGAAAAAAGAGTAGAGTGAACTTACGAGTGACTGCGGGAGAGGCGACGCACGATATTCGGCGGCGGAATGAAACGGAGGAGGAGGGGAAAGGAGCGCGATGGCGGAGATTGTGACCGGAGAGGTAGGGTTTGTCTGATGCGACGGTACGGTAACAGTGACATGGGATCACAGCCATTTTCTGATACTTCCTAGGCCTACCAATCAATTACACACTGCTACTTCTCTTTACTTTCACTGCAATTCATTTCTTCCTTTATATAGTGGGGTAATTATAAGAACTTCCTCTCCTTTTTTTTTCATATATATCACTTGCTATTTACCACTGTAATAAAACAAGTTCACATAGTTATGATTTAATAATCTTTTCCCTCGGTACTTTTAACAGAGACAAATAATAAACAAAAATTATATAAAATAAAATTAAGGCATGCATAAGTTAAAATTTTGAATTTTTACAAAAATTAGAGTTTTAAAAAAAATGTATATTCAGAAAGTTTTTTAGTAACCATTCATAGAATAATTCGTTTAGGGAATAAAATTCGAAAACTAAAATATACATTTAATAGTCATTGTTAAAACCACACATAGCAATATTATTACTAAAATTGAAATTAAATATTAACAAAATAAATTTTAGAAGTTAATTTAAAAGTTAAATAGTTCGATATTCTAATATGAATAAGTAGCATGTACTACAGTTCTAAATATGTAAACCCACACCCGTTAATAAACTAACTTAAAAACTAATTTTTTCTTTTCTTATATACACTACAAAATGTTTATTTTTTCTATCTATTGTACATACAGTTTATTTTTTAAAATCTCAGAGCACTCGAGGAAGTAAATTTTCATCAATATAGAAACTTTTATTAAATTTTATTAATTAATGTTTAAAATGTTATATTTTACATTTGAGTATTTATCATTTTTTAAAATTAGATGACACATTTTATTATATAATTTATTCATTTTCATAGGTTAAAAGATTAAAAACTTAATTATACATTTGGTTATTTTATTTGTCTACTTTATTTAATTCGTCTCTTACTTTTTTTTGTTTAATTTAAATCTTTATTTTTTTTAAAATAGTCTAGTTTAGTAATTTCAGTTAAATTGACTATGCGTTCGTATAATAGTCACTTTATGATTTTTTTTAAATCTTTTAAATTTTTATTTTATTTTAAAAAAACATAATAATTATGTCAGTGTTATTACTACATTATATCAGTTATTTTTAATTTAAATTTTATATTTAAAATTTTGATTCAATTTAATTTTAATTTTTTTAAAATATAATAATTTGGTTTCTTCCAACTTAAAATCAAACTTAATTATAATATATATATATATATATATATATATATATATATATATATATTAAAATATATATTTTTAAACATTTATACATTAAATTATTCCAAAAAGTAATCAAATTATTTTATTTTTTACACTTATAACTTATAACCTTGTAAAATGACTGGGTTGGTGTAGTACACTGACTATGCACCCATGACGTAAAAAGACTAAAATACATTCTTTCAGTCCACCACACCACTTCTACAATCATTACTACAGAAAAAAAAACATAAAAAAAAAGTATTACAAATAACTTATTCTATAAAGTTTGTTCCAAAAAGCTTATTGTAAAAAGTATCTCATATGTTTTAGAAAACTGTTCTATAATTCTTAAAATTCGTTTAATGTGTTTATAAATTTGTTTCAAAAATCCTAGTCTAGACTTTCTCTTATAGAAAGTAAAGGAAGAAAAAGTCAATATTTTGTCATCTCAATTGGTTTGACTCTGTAGCGGGCTTGTTCCAATGGGCCTTGTTCAAATGGGCGACCCATTTTTTAAACGGGCTCAATGGAGTCCTGGGAGATGCCCACTTGGAATTTAACCCTATTTAATCTCTTAATGTTTTTTATCAAGAAAAAAAATCTCATGATATGATATAGAGGCTCCAAATTAAGACATGCCTTTTCAGAAAATCCAGGCATGTGATGTGGTGGACCTAAACGTCTTTTAAAGTATATGTAAGTAACTATCAACATATTTGTATTTAATAATGCTTCTTTGGTGTTAGCCCATCCTTAAGAATATAATTTGTCGGTGTCCTTATTGTGGGACATTAGCCCTTCCTTAACCATCACATCTTTCCCATCCCATTTATAAGTTAGGTTTCGATACTTAACTTCTTAGTCGTTTCTTAAAATACTCAATTCAAGTGTCCAAAATTAAGGAAATCGGACTGGTAAACGTGATTTTTTTTTTTCAAATTTTGTTCTTCATTTTCTTAATCAAATTTATGACCGGTCGACTTAACTTAATACAATATAATTGAAGATAGACCAAATATAGTAAAAAAAAGTATAAAATTTGACCTAATTAAATTTTAATTTAATTCATTGAACTAGGGACACGTTTTTTGGAACTTCACAAATTCAATTCCCGTGAATTTTTACTAACATGTAATTTTAAAAACCAATTTATGGTAAATCAAAGAGTAAATATAATATTACAAATATTATTAATTCTTTACACATTTGAGAGTGAAATTATTTTTTTATTCTTTTAAAAATTAAACCTACGCTAACTCACACATTAGGAATTTAATCCTCATTGGATTGCAATTGTAAAAAAGATACAAAGTCACGAGTGTTTACTTTAGAAATAAGTTGATGAAACTCTAACAACATTCACACACCGAATAGACTGTTAGTGATTTATTTTGTTTCTGCTTGTTGTAAAAGAGAGTTGACAATTGTGAAAATAAAAATTATTTTTAAAATATTTTAATTTCTTTTACAAATTAGTGGATAAACAAATATTTAAGAAAATGGATTTCCTAAATTCTAACTTCTCAAATACAATGAAAAGAATGACACCGACATAAATAGTTAAAGGAGGACTATAATTTGTGAAATAGGATAAAAATGAGTTCGGTTTTTTCAATTTCTAGTTTTTCTGTGTTGTATTTTACTGTACTTTTAAAATATAGTACTTTTAATATATTAAAAATATTTTTAATATATTTTAAAATATCAATATATTTTAAAAATATAATAAAAATATCCAAATTGCATAAAAATAGACGAAACGGATATGGGAGATTTATCTAGAAATATAATAAAATGTTAGAATATAACCAATTTTAATTAAAAAATTGAGTTAGATGTAAACTACTTTACAATAACGATACAAATTTAGTTTTTTTTATTGTAATTTTGAGAAAAATCAGAAAAGAAAAGGGAACAGTAGGCGAAAGTTTGCCCACTTAACTGGAGACACCGGATCCAGGAAAACCTTTGTGGGGTTCTCTCTATCCTATGAAAAATCTGTTTTTTTTTTTTTTTTTCTACTTTTGCAAAACCATAAATCCACAGCCACAATAAAACATTAATTTCGTACGCACCCTAGAAAATATAATTTAATTTTGTTAGTATTCAATAATAGAATATAAATTTATGATATCATTAGTTAACAATATTTGTTCAACTAAACATAACTTAAATGAAGAAATCAAAGTTTGATTTGTATTTATTAATATCACATTGAATTCATTTAAAAAATATAATATTAAAATATTATTTCATAATAATTTAGTTTTCTTCCTCTCAAATGTTTTACGAACGGCTACGAGAGAAAAAAATCATAAATTTATTATCATCACATGATTTTGGACGATATATAAACAACACATTTCAGATTTCAGATATTATGGTTTTTTATTGGTTAAATGAGTTAAATATACAAAGTAAAAATCCAAAAAATCGAAATGTGTTTACCTGACACATCAATATCAAGTCACACTATAAATCCATTGACCATTATTTGTAGAAACACGTCCTAAGGGTACCCTCCCTAGCTTAAGGGTACCCTCACTAGCTCAATCCCCGAAGCGCGTCGGTGCCTTTTTTTTTTTTAATTATATAAAATATAAAATATAAATTAAAATTAAAAAAAAAAATGAACCAGGAAAGTTTCGGGATTCATCAGATGGGTCCCGAAAATGGAAACATGCCACGAGGTATTCATACCACATTCATGAAATCAATATTTATATCTGACATTAAATTATAATTTTTTAATTTAATCGTGTTACTGTGATTAATGCACTTTATTTGAAGAACTATGAAACTGATTGTGTGACAAAGAGAGCATAAGGATTTTATTTTATGATATTCTTCACTATAATCGCTTTTTTGATACTTTATTCCTTGCGTTATGGTCTTACATTACATTGCACTTTTTGAATATTTTCTTTGTTTGCATTCCGGGTCAATCCATCAAGGAGGAAATTATGGCCTGATATTCTGCCACTAATAAATATTTTGGAAATGAATTTATCGCAGTCAATGGCTTATAAAATCAAATTAGGTTAAATAAGTTTTTTCCTTCAAAATTGACCTGTTTGCAATTAAAACTTTTTATTAAAGATATCAATTTCCGTACGAATTTGTTTTAAAACAAGAAAAAGTAATTTAGCATCATTAAATTTAAGGTCTACCGAACATGACAATGTCATAAAACGGGTTTTTTTTTCTTTCGGTGCGAAAACGAAAGCTAATGCAAGGAGAAGACAACCAAGTTTACGCCGTAAATTGCGCCTGTCGTTTTTCTACTTTTTTGGAAACCCAACATCACCAAAATAACTACTACTAGTATTAAACTAGAGAATTATATAGAAAATTTAATAACAAGTTGGTATTAAATTATAATTAACATAACCTTTGTTGTAAAATTAAAAATGTATTACCCAATTGATTTAACTATGAGTTATTTAATAACTAAATAAAAAAAATAACGTTTTCACAAGTCACGGGGCAAGTAATTTTAACCACACGTTTTGTCTTTTTTCAACGGCCGTGATTACGGACCCACAGTGACCGTGACACGTGAGGTTTGTGGTGCTTCTCCTTCGACTTCCACTCTTCACTAGGCCCACTCTCTTGAGTCTCATCTTGTTCGAGTTCAACCACCACGTTACCACCATCTCAGTGTGCTTTAATGGCATTTCAATATTTCAATCCCCATCCAGTGTTCCACACTTTTTAAGAGTAACAAATCACGCTAATTATTTTTATTTTTAATAAGTTTCCTAACTTACCCCACAAAGAAGGACAGAATCTAGGCATTTAAAAGCCCACATCGAGAAGGCAGGGAAAAGCGAGAGTGAGTGAAGTTGAGAGAATGGCGGTGCTTCGTGGGTTGCTTTTGGTTTTCTTTGTTCTGTATGTGAGTAAAGTGCTCCGTGTAGAAGCAGATGATGGTGGTGGGTTTGTGAAAACAAGAGGAGTGCAACTTACACTGAACGGAAGCCCCTTCTATGCTAATGGCTTCAATGCCTATTGGCTTATGTACATTGCCTCTGATCCTTCTCAGAGAAACAAAGTCTCTTCAGCCTTTCAACAGGCTTCAAATCATGGACTCAACATAGCCAGAACTTGGGCTTTCAGTGATGGCGGCTACAAGCCCTTACAATACTCTCCTGGATCCTACGACGAACAAGTTTTCCAGGTTAGTTTCTCACTTTTCAATTTCACAACAACGGAATATTAACCAAATTTAGTGATTACAAGACTTCATCTATCTAACTCACGCCATGTTGTAATTTAAGTCTAATTTAATTTTATAAAATCAGCTTTTAAAGTGAAATCCGTACTACTTATTTTGAACTTCCAACAGATGATGATATTTTCCCTCTGTTAACTCTGTTTTCTTGGATTGAGAATAAAAGGGATTGGATTTCGCAATAGCGGAAGCAAGAAAATACGGGATCAAGCTGGTTCTGAGTTTGGTGAATAACTATGAGAACATGGGTGGCAAGAAACAGTACGTAGAATGGGCAAGGAGTCAGGGACAGTCCATAAATTCTGAAGATGACTTCTTCACAAATCCTGTGGCCAAGGGATTCTACAAAAACCATATCAAGGTAAATGATCTTTTTATTTTGTTTTCGTTAATGTTATCCTTGTTGATGAAACAAGCTTCAACAAAATAGGATGGGTGCTGTGCGATCGAGATAGAAAGTAATGACTCTGAGAATAATTTGTCATCTACACAGGGAAAAAAAACAAAGATTGTGAAATATGTGGTTTGTTGTGTTTTCTTTAAAGTTTTAGCAATCATGTTTTTTTTCCTTGATAAAAAAAAAATAAGCAAAGAAGAATGAAAAAAGAGTTAAAGACAAATTATTGTAGTTAAACGACGTATTGTTGTCCTAAAGATTCTACAACAGAGTCCAACACAATTGATTTTGTTGTAAATATTTTGATGTATTTATAAAATCTTACCGAGAATTCATGTTCGCAAGTTACACCTTTACCTAAAAAGTCTTTCATTATTGCCTTAGATTATCATTTTAAAAAATGTTTATAAATAAAAGCATTAAATTTTATTTTTAATATTATTTATTCCTAAAATTGCACTCAACGTGTGGAATGAATGGCTTGTATACAGAAGAATTGGTACTACTGGTGAAAAAAAGAGATGTAACATTGGAGTTTGTTTTATGTGAGTGTTTTATAGGCTGTTCTTACAAGACGTAACAGCATCACTGGAATTGCATACAAAGACGATCCAACTATAATGGCTTGGGAACTTATGAATGAGATTAGGTGCCCTTCTGATCAATCAGGAAAAACAGTTCAGGTAAATGCATAATTCCGTTTCCCAAATCAATTTATTAATTGCTCAATTCATTTTTAAAACTCTATAAATGCATAATTTCATCTAGTGAAGTTCTTGAACATGGATTGCATGTTAATATTGTTAATTATTTTTTGATTTTTTGATAACTATAGTACTTTCACTTCGTATTTTTCGTAGTTTAGTCGTTGTCAATGTACAAACAATCTGCAATTATAGATAATCTGTGTACATGTGTAATGTATTGCTTGGAAAATTGTAAATATACATATAATTTACTAGGAAAAATGTAATACATGTTCTATCATCTTTTACGTAATTTTAATTTTTAAGAATTAATCATTCTGACAGGCTTGGATTTCTGAGATGGCATCTCACCTGAAATCCATAGATGGAAACCACTTGCTGGAAGCAGGTTTGGAGGGTTTCTACGGCCAGTCAAAGCTTCAGTCCAATCCAAACTTCAATGTTGGAACTGATTTCATTGCAAACAACCAAATCCCCGGCATCGATTTCGCAACAGTTCACTCCTACCCAGACCAATGGTTAGACTTTTTATTTCAATCAACAAAATTGCTATATGAAAAATTCAGATCAGTTGTGTACAAGATTTCCATTTTGTCGTTAAAGCTGAATGGGTCGTGTTTACTTTGCAGGCTATCGAGTTCAGGTTATGAAGAACAAATATCATTCTTAGAGCGGTGGGTGGATGAGCACATCCAAGATGCGCAGAACACTCTTCACAAGCCAGTTCTCTTTGCGGAGTTCGGTATTTCCACAAAAAGCTTCGGTGGCAACTCATCACCAAGGGATCGGTTATTCAACACGGTTTATTCAGCAATATACTCATCCGCAAGTAGTGGTGGTGCTGCTGTTGGTGGCTTGTTCTGGCAGCTTCTAGCTCAAGGAATGGATTCCTTTCGAGATGGTTACGAGGTGGTCTTAGATGAAAGCCCCTCAACGGCTACTTTGATCGCTCAACAGTCTCAAAAACTAAACCACATTCGCAAGATGTACGCCAGACTCAGAAACATCGAGAAATGGAATAGAGCTAAGGAAATCAGAGGCTCACAATGGCGTGTCGGTGCTAACGTTGGAAACTGAGTTATATGTCTTAACTACCAATATATATATATATATATATATATATATATATATATATATATATATATATATTATATATATACATATATAGATATATATATATAGAGAGAGAGAGAAAGTTAGCAACTTTGTAACTTAATTGTGTGAGGATTGATCCTCAGAATGGAGTGTCCTAATAATTGTAGAGGGCGGAGTGGGTAGTAATTTTCGTTAAAGTATTAGATGTGTCCTACAAGTGTTATGGGCATGACTATCATTTATTGAGATATATGGAAAGAAACTTAGTAATGTACAAGCATGCGTTTCATCAAGGACTACGTCCGCAAGTGAATGTATTTATTTCTATACTATGATTACAAAGAGGCCTGTTGGATGCTTCATATAACTGTTCCATCTTTAATGGTTGCATTTTTCAGTGTAATCGTGATGCCAGATCTGATGTAGAATCCTTCCTTGGCCCTATCAGCTTCTTGGACACCCTGAGAAATCAATGATTTAAATCAGTCTAGATAAGAGTATATAAGTCTATTGCAGAAGTTTCTGAAAGCAACGTGTTGAAACACTACTCACATCTGCATTTGCGATGATAACATTCTTTCCTATCTTGGCATTCTTGTCGATTATGCAATTCCTTTAAAAAAAATCGGGGTATCAGGAATGGATGGTTCCAATAATTTTTTACATTATGGCATGTAAATTGGTAAGTATGGTTTAAATGTTGTTAGAATACAGATAAGAGGAAATTCTTCACGAGACTCAATCAACCACACCTGATTTTTGTATTTTCCCCAACACCAATTGGAACCTTTCCTTCTGCCAGCAAAGATGCAATTTCTGACTCGGTCTGATAGTAATCAGCACCCATCATCATGGTATCCTGGATAACAAAATCCAAGAAGGTATAAAGCATTTATCACTGATGATCCAAAACAGAAGATAAAAAGTTGTCAATCAAGGAGGTGGAGTTGTGTTAGGGATGTTAAAAATTGATTCCTACGATTTGGAGTGGAAATGCAGTACAGATTTTGGTAATGCAGATTATTGTTTACCTGAAGCTCCACACCAGATTCTAAACGTGAGCGTACTCCCACAATAGAGTGCCGAACGCTACAGTCCCTCAAGAAGCAACCGTGAGAAACAATTGCATCCACAATCTATGAAACCAACCCATATGCAAACATCAAATCAACAGTGTCATCATGTTCAGCAGAGTCCAATCTCACAAAGCAACTTAGTAATAATTGACTGACATACCTTGCATTTTTCTACTTTAGTGGGTGGGAGGAATCTTGGGGAAGTGAAGAAAGGTGTCTTTGGATCATAAAACTCAAATTTAGGAGGCTGCAAGTAATACCATAAATAACTAATTATTGGATTACTACACTTTCCCTTTTTAATGAAAACTTGTTCAATAGTAAAAATAACATTTTATCAACACTATATATTCAAGTCTTCTATTATCAGCAACATTCAAAAGAATAAACAATCAATGCTTCTAAATCGTGAAAAGTTACCCAAAGTGTATAGCCATTAAAAAATTATGGGCTATTTGAAGTAACCTGTTCTGTTAGGGCGAGGTTTGCATCAAAGAAGGACTTTATAGTTCCAATATCTTCCCAGTAGTCATTGAACAAATATGCCTGAGATGCAAAGGGAAAGAAAAAATTGGCAGGTTACTGGTAGACCAAAAGAGATTACTTTGTTGGCATTCAAAGATTTTAAAAAAGAACAACAACGAGAAATTCCCTCTCACCTGGACATTGTGCTCGCTCACTGCAGATGGGATAATTTCAGATCCAAAGTCATTGAATGAAGAACATTTCCATCTTAATAGTTGCAGCAGAGTTTCAGTTCTAAACACGTAGACACCCATGGATGCAATATAAGGATATTTTTCTGCTTCTTGTGGCGATAACCCTAGAAGAGTGGTGTCAACACGCTGCAGTAATTGAAAATTTATCAGCTAGATAATAACTAGATCAAAATCTCAATTATTCAAGTAAAAGTATGTATTTTAGACTTTAGAATCAAGATACTATCAGCATACCATTGCCTTTAGATCCGATCCCTTAGGTTTTTCTGCAAACTGTACAATTCGTCCGGTTTTATCAATTTTCATCAGTCCATAGTCTGATGCCCGGCTACAAGAAAATTAACGCTGATCAACTCCAAACTCAATTCAAGATAAAACAAAAAAGATATCATTTTCAGTGAATGTTTAGCTCTTGTGAATAAGGTGGAGTTCCTTTATTGTAAGAAATCAAATCATGCAGATTTTCACGTAGAGATACCTGTCATCCATGGGAACACATGAAACTGTGATATCAGCATTCGTGTCAACGTGTCTCTGCAATCATAGACCCCATCGAAATCAACATTAGTTTCAGAAAACTAGAAATGTTAGATGAAAATTTATACCATTTATACCTGTACAAAGTCCATATAGTCCATCCGGTAAAGATGATCCCCAGAAAGTATCAATATATGCTCCACATTCTTGTTCTTGGCATCCTGCAAGATCGTACAGACCCACATTCACTACTACATATATCAAACTAGTATTTTTAGCAAGCACACAACATCGTATGTTTTTACCTCAAAAACCCAAATAAATTGCCTAACAGCATCGGCTGTTCCCTGGAACCATTTCTTCCCTGCCTCTCCAGGCGTCTGAGTAGCGGCCAAGACCTGTTCACATATAATTACAAATCAATTCTTGATAAAACTTGTAGCAAAATGCACTTTCCAGAAGAAATAACGAATGTTGTTTGGTTGTCTTACCACTTGCTGGTTTTAAAAACCATTTTCTCAAACAATTTCATACCACCCAGCAATCAGTTTATCATGCAACATCCAGTAAGTTCTGAAAATTATTGTAAAAAACAAGTGTTTAAAGAACCAAAAAACAGACACAGCTGCCAGATTTTCTCGTCTAGTTCAACCTCTCCCTCAATTACACACTCCGGTGTATGTCTGGCATTACCATTCACTGACTATCTGAGCAAGTTGCATTTTAAAAACTAAAAACAGTTTTCGAAAATAGAAATCAAAACTTCCTTTCAAACATAACAGTAACCCACCTCCACAAAACCGTCTCCAAAATTCATGCCATTTCCAAAGCTGTATGTCCGCGACAGGTGACGGTTGAGAGAAAAAGAGTTAAACTGCGTCAAAATGAATATTTTTCTGATGCCACTGTTGATGCAATTGCTCATGGGGATATCTATGAGTCTATAACACCCACCAATTGGAACCTGAGAATCTCATTCAAAAACAGAAACTTTGCATAAAGATTTGCAATCATAGCAACCGTTACCAACAAAATTCCAACTCAAAATCACATAATACCGCTGGCTTGGCTCTTCTGCCAGTAAGAGGAAAGAGACGAGTTCCTGCACCTCCACCCAAAATTATAGAAGCCACACTTTTTGGGTTCACTTCGGGGGTCTCAAAAGTGGGCACCCTCTGATATGCCTAAAAGGAAGCACTGCGGTTAAGAATTGAAACTGAATGCTTATTAAACAATCAGACACGCCAAACTGAATAAAAATTTCCTTTCAATATATGATGTGTGTGCATTTGTTGATTTACCACCGAATCTTCGTTGATGTCTGATGTGAGAACAGCACGTGCAACTCCAGGAGGCTTGGAGCTTCTAAGATTCTTACTGGTTTGTGAAGTTTTGCATGATTGAACACTTAAAAACCTTGTGTTCCCACTTCCCCTTGTACTCTCACCCCAGAACCCACTTCTCCTGCTTCTTCCAGTTCCCTCACTGACTTTAGCTAGAATGCCACCAAAGGTTGCACGAGTTGACTCCATTGAACGACGGAAAAAGGAACCTTTCGGGATTTGGTGATTGGTAGTACTTTTCTGCTCAATGAAAATTGGAGTACAGAGTTTGTAAGAGGGAAGGAAGAGAGGAGCTAAATCACTTTCATAAAGCGCCTAACTTTTCAGACAATTTGCACCATAAGTTGAAGAATCAAAACTGGGGAGATTCAAGTGAAAAAGGGCCCCAAAAAAATCAGATTTTTTAGAGAACCCACTTTTCTAATTGAGAGTTGGTTGAAGGAAAACGAAGGTGGGGCCTGGGAGAGCAGAAAATAGAACTTAGAGAGAAATGTGGCAATGGAGAGGGTTGACAGAGGGAGAAGAAAGCGATGAAGTTGAACACAGTGACTTTAATCGGCAAGTAAGGGGCAGATTCCAATGTGAGGCTCACGAGAAACCTGCGAAGTCTTTCTGTCAATGAGTCAGCAGTGCCTTACTAGTTTTTCTGACTTGCTCCCTAACATTGACACTTCCTAGTTCCCACCATTGTTACGTGTTTCTTTTCTAAACTTTCTTTAACTTGCATCAAAATCGAAAACGTAAATCCTGATTGATTTAGGTATTAAATTAAGTCATGTTTCTTAGTTCTTTTAATGATGTTTCTTTGTCTTGCCTTTCTATTCTCCAGTATTTTGAATAACCTGATTCGGATTAATATGATAATGGCTTTTGACGGTTATACTTCGAGATTTAACCAAAATTATTTAACTTTATAAAAATCTAAATGAAACCATGATTAAAATTTTATAAGAATTAAAGTCACATTTTATGAAATAATAGCATTAAAAAATAACTGTAAGCCAGTTTTTCATTGTTGTATTCTTAATTATTTGTAATAAAATGACTCGTCAAACGAATTGTGATTATCACTGTTTTCATTTTATTTTTATTTGTTTGTATTCGCATTAT
This sequence comes from Vigna umbellata, assembly GCF_029865625.1. Lineage (NCBI taxonomy): Eukaryota > Viridiplantae > Streptophyta > Magnoliopsida > Fabales > Fabaceae > Vigna > Vigna umbellata. Next base: position 42,405,488 of record NC_142171.1, read on the forward strand.
ATATTTCAAAATTAAGAGTTGTTTCACTTGAATGTTCATGAAACATTCTTCTCGTAACGGGAGAATATTGCTGTATTTTTTAACGATGGAATAATATAGCTGTATTAAGCAACAGATAAATAAATGTGAAGTATGATATGATTATTCCCATGATCTTATTGAAGTAAAAACAATATTATTTTCTTCTTTTTCTTTTGAAGAATCTCCTTCAAAACTTATTGTTGCATACTTACATATTAAATTTAACTTTGATACTTTTCTGGAACTCAATTTATTCATATGTATGTTTAAAAATTATTAATTATTCGTCCATGGGGATGAAGCTAGTTACGGATAAAAATGTTTTTATTGTGAATTAAAAATAGATTTCCCTGGATAAAGCTAAGCTTATCATGCATTGTGAAACCCTTAATAATTAGCTTAAATAAATCCTGACACCTCACCCTTAATGCGTGCCACCTCATTCCAGCCATTAAAACCCACTCCCCAAACTGATTCCATTCCCCTCTGATGTGCACGAAGAACCACGCCCATCATTTCTCTGAAACATTAAAACGCACTAAACTCTGCATGCACACACGCCACTTGTCACGTTGGAATCTTCCAAATCAGAGTTTGGTGTGCATGTGGCAACCTGTGACACGTTCTTCCAATTGAACGTTGGTTTAACAAAACCAGACTTTTCGAAAACCCTCTCTCACTTGCACGAACTCATCTTCAACCTCTGAACTCACCCTTTCACCTTCTCCCACTTCTCTCTTGAACCAGTGAACTTCCTTTTACTGTAAAAACTCATACTTCTTCTCCAATCACGTTTGCAGCACCGTAGGAGTATTCGTACTGCAGTGATCTTCATTTTGGACCGAATAGAATTTGAATCCAACCTGGTAAGTCTCCCTGCTGTAGTTCATCCTTAGGTTTCTGGAAAAATAGGGTTTTAGTTGCATGCAAACTCTTATCTTGAGTGTTCTGTAATCCGTGGTTAGATTTTGTTCTGGAGGAGTCAAGAGTATAAGGAAAAGCTTGTTGAACAAAGCCATTTCACATCTAGGACAAACTTGAATTCCAATCCGGGTAAGGGAAGCTTATATGTTTAATTTATACTGTTTGATTTATGATCTGAGATTCATATAAGAAAGCATGATGTTTGAGTATTTAGAAAGTTTACTGATATCTGATATGTATTCTGGTTTGGATGGATCTGTCATGAACTGATACGGCTTATATGAATTTTATTTGATGATGAATTTGATTTAAATGCATGATTGAATTGATTATGGATGAATGGAGAATGGTTATTGTGTGGTTGGAATGATTTAAATGTTGAAATTTGCATGATGATGGTGTCTGAAGGGAATTAAATCTGGAAATGAAAGTATAAAGTTGAAAAATGGAAATCTGGAAAAATTTCTGCTAAGTGCGAAAACTCTGAATTTCTAATCATTCTCTGTTGCTAAGTGACGCTCGTCCCTGTACGGTCATAGAACGTTCGGGTTTCATTAGAATAACTTAGATGGGAATTCCTTCATTTGGAAGGAATTCTGCTCGAAGAACGAGCGTCCCCCAAATTGAAGGTATGAGCGTTCGTCTGGCTCAACTGTATTTAAACATTTAAAAACTTTATGAATAAGTAACGTTCGGCCTTAAGTCGAGCGTTCGTCCTCAATGACGTTCGGCCTCATGTCGAGCGTTAATCCTTATGGTTGTTCGACCTTATGTCGAACGTTCGTTCTAGAGATCGTTCGTCCTTATACTGAACGTTCGTCCAAGTTGGCGTTCGGTCCTATATCGAAACGTTCGTCCTAGATAACGCTTGGGTTTTACCAGCGTTCGTTCTGATTGTGCTCGGTCATATACCTGGCGTTCGTCCAAAGCAGGGTTCGGTTTTACAATTGAACGCTCGTCCTTACCATTGAATTCTGAGCGAACGTAATTGGCGTTCGTCCAAATTGTTAGTTAACGTTTGTTCTTTGACTGGCAGTGTTGTTTTCTGAAATCAATTATATTGACTGTTTATCTAAACATTTTCTTACTGGTTTCTATCCTTTGGATTCCACCTGGATTCTTTACCTTCAAAATATTCTAAGTATCATCCATATCTTTTAAAGATCAGTATTTTCAAATTATTAAGTGTTGAAACGTATCAAGTGAATAAATGGTTCGTTTCTTTTGTTCAGAAACGAGGATGTAGGAGTACTGTAACATGTTAAGTTCCTGTTGATTAAGTGATGAACATTCGTGAAATTTAAGAGAGTGGAACACAGAACGAAAATGTGAATCAGTGAACGGTTTAATATGGTGAATGATATATGGAATGAATTATTGGAAACGGATTTTTATTAGCGTTCCAAGGAGGAACGTTTCTGATATGATTGATTATTGAGTTTTGTAAAGTATGACTGTGGGCATGCTAATGCTGGCTTGGTCCATCCTGATATTCCGTGATACTCATCTTCACGTAGAAGGGAGTAGTCATGCGTGGGAATGGCAGGAGGCTCTATTCCTTAGGGGTACTTTGGATAGAGTTAACCTCGAGTGGCAGCTGTCGAGTGTAATACAGTTACCACACCACTCGGGTGCACGGACGCCTGTAGCTACACGGTTCATACAGTCCGGACGGTCTGTCGTTTATACGTATCTATATGATTGTTAATTGATGAGCTTACATGTTGAATGTGTGGATTGATATGTAACTGTATGTGTTGATTTTATAAATTAAATATTATAAGCTTACCCTTGCATTTCCTTTGTGTTGTCTAATGTCCATGTATAATCCGTCTTGTCGAAATGCAATGATCATCCGTTGTGGATGTGAGCAGATGGTGGTGCATCCCTTGAGCAAGTACTGGAAGAAGAAAATTTGGAGGATGCCAACCTTGTGGACGTTGAAGTAAAATTGGAGCAGTAGGGATTAGTTCCGTAGTAGCAGCAGTAGTTAATTTTGGGTGTGCTGTATTCTGGCAGCCTGTATATAATTCTGCAGATTTTTGTTCTTGCAGATCTGTTTTTGTATTTTTGCTGAAATTCTGAACACTGTAAACTCTACTGTAAGTTACTGTACAGTACTGTTTATTTATATAAGTGCTGTTTTCTTTTGGAGCAGCTGTTAATTACGCAAAGACTGTTTACTGTTACTGTTAATTGTGATAAATTCTGAATTATAGTGATTACTGTATTTTGGGATGTTACATTAGTGGTATCAGAGCAGTTTTGTTCTTTTAAGGACAAGTAGGGTTATGAGTGCACTATGTTTTCGTTGTGTGCTTGTTATATGTTTAATGAGTTATTGAAGTATTTAACTCTTGAACAATTCTAACGTTCGTTTTCTGATGGACCAGAGAACGAATGGCTCCTAGACTTCCTCCCCCACCTCAGCCTAACGAGCCTGACGCCCCCAACAATACTAGGATGTTGGAGGCAGTCATTGAGAGACTGCAACAGCAGAACACCACCTTAATGGAGCAGAACGCAGCTGCTTTGCAAAGCTTAGAAGCCGCACGCGTAAATTCTGAGGCCACACAACGCCAATTAATGGAGATTATTGCAGCTACAAGAGGCACACCAGGAGCCTCTTCTTCTAACGCTGCCCCGCCTACTGCAGAATGGAGCTTGGAGAGCTTTCTTCAACATCATCCCTCCAAATTTAATGGAAAATGCCTTCCTGATGAGGCAGATCATTGGCTGCGGGACATTGAGAAGATTTATAATGCAAAGAGGTGCCCTGACGACAACAGATTGGCGTTCACTGAGTACTTGTTGACTGGTGAGGCCAGCCACTGGTGGACGAGTGTGAGGGCTATCCTGGCCGACACTCATGCTCCTATCACCTGGGAGGTTTTTAGAAACAAATTTTATGAAGAGTATTTCCCAGACAGCGTCCGCTATGCTAAGGAAGTAGAGTTTCTTCAGTTGGTGCAAGGGGGAAAATCTGTATCCGAGTACACAAATTCTTTCAAACAGTTGTTGAGGTTTAATACGATGGCCACTAGTGAAGAGTGGCAGTGTAGGAAATTTGAGAATGGATTAAGAAGCGATCTGAAGGTGTTGATATCAAGTTTATGCATTCGGTCATTTCCTGCAATGGTGGAAAGAGCCAAAGTATTGGAGAAGAATATGGCAGAAGTGGAACGACAAAAGAAGCAAACACAGGTGATTAGAGGGCCGATTGTATCCAGGGGTACTGCCAACACGAGAAGTACTCCTTACGCTCGTCCAGGTCAGTCAAATGCAAGTGGATCACGAGCATTAATCACTGCCGGACAGCCAGGAAACGTCACTTGTTTCCAGTGTGGAGGGCCACACTATCGTTCATCTTGCCCCAACTCACGGGAGGAAAATTCTGCACGAAATGTAGAAGAAGTGGGCACTTGGAGAATGAGTGCAACATGGGTGGACGAGCTGTGTTGAGGCCACCGAATGCTGGCAGAAATCAGGCTAGAGGAGGACGAGCCCAAGCAGCTGGACGCGTGTATGCGATTACTGGTGCAGAGGCAGCCAATTCAGGTACACTCATCATCAGCACCTGCCTTGTGTTTGGTACCTCTTGTTGTGTGCTGTTTGATTCGGGGGCAACACACTCCTTCATATCGAAGGCGTGCGTTGATAAGTTGGGAATAGCTGTGAGCGAGATGAATTTTGATTTGGTGGTGTCAACACCAGCTGCGGGTGAAGTTAGGACGTCTACCATGTGTGTTAGATGCCCTATTGAGGTAGAAGGACGTAGGTACAAGGTGAATCTTATCTGTTTGCCTCTCAAAGATTTAGAAATAATTTTGGGAATGGATTGGCTCAATACCAATCGCATTCTCATAGATTGTGGCAAGAAGGAGTTAGTATTTCCTGAAGAAGATGAGGAATGCTTGGGTGTGACACTCGGTCAGTTAAAGGAAGACATTATGGAAGGCGCGGCTTGTTTTCTCATCATGACACATGAGGACCAAGAGCTGGGAAATTTGAAGCAAAAACGAACGTCTGTTGTGGAGGAGTTTCTGGACGTTTTTCCAGATGAGATACCAGGGTTGCCTCCTGTTAGAGAAGTTGAATTCACCATAGACTTGGTGACCACGGCAGCCCCTATATCAGTACAACCATACCGTATGGCACCTGCAGAGTTGGTTGAACTTAAGAAACAGATTGAAGAGCTCATGGAGAAACAATTTATCAGGCCAAGTGTGTCACCTTGGGGAGCGCCTGTACTCCTAGTAAAGAAGAAAGATGGCAGCTCTCGGTTATGTATAGACTATAGGCAATTGAACAAGCTGACCATCAAGAATAAATACCCTTTGCCAAGGATTGATGACTTGCTAGATCAACTACATGGAGCTGCAGTATTTTCTAAAATTGATTTGAGATCCGGATATCATCAAATCAGAGTTAAGGAAGATGATATTCACAAGACAGCCTTCAGGTCTCGGTATGGACACTATGAATACGTGGTGATGCCATTTGGAGTGACGAACGCTCCAGCCGTGTTTATGGAGTATATGAATCGCATTTTTCAGGCCTTATTTGGATGATTTCGTAGTCGTCTTCATAGATGATATTCTCATCTATTCCAAGACTGAAGACGAACATGAGGAGCATCTTAGGATTGTACTTGGAGTGTTGCGTGAGAAGGAATTATATGCCAAGTTGTCAAAATGCGAATTCTGGACGAAGGAAATTCAGTTTTTGGGACATGTGGTGTCGGCTGGAGGCATCGCAGTGGATCCAGCAAAAGTGCGAGCAGTATTGGAATGGGAGAGTCCGCGTTCGGTCACGGAGGTGCGTAGTTTTGTTGGACTTGCGGGCTACTACAGACGCTTCATAGAGGGATTCGCTAAGATAGTAGCTCCGCTTACCAAATTGACCAGAAAAGACCAACCATTCGCTTGGACTGATCTATGTGAGGAACGTTTCCAGGAGCTGAAGGTGAAACTGACGAGCGCGCCAGTTTTGATTATTCCAGACACGTCCAAGCCATTTGAAGTGTACTGTGACGCTTCTCACCAGGGTCTGGGCTGTGTGCTCATGCAGGAGAGACGTCCAGTAGCGTACGCGTCTCGACAATTAAAGATTCATGAGCAAAATTACCCCACACACGACCTAGAGTTGGCAGCAGTCGTGTTTGCATTGAAGATTTGGAGGCACCACCTATACGGATCAACGTTTCAAGTCTTCAGTGATCACAAGAGCCTCAAATATTTATTTGATCAGAAGGAGTTGAACATGAGGCAGAGGCGTTGGCTAGAATTTCTAAAAGACTACGAGTTTGAATTGCTTTATCACCCTGGGAAGGCCAACGTAGTTGCGGATGCTTTGAGCAGGAAGGCAGTACATGTCTCGGCTATGATGGTGAAGGAGCTGGATTTGGTGGAGAGCTTCAGAGATCTAAGGTTGCAGTTCGAATTAGAACCGAACAGCATCAAGTGCTGCAACCTTAGAATATCAAGCAATGTGTTTGATCGTATATGGATGAAGCAACGTGAGGATGAGGAGCTGGCGAAGATCTTTGGTGAACTCGGTTCAGATAAAGCCAAGGGGTTTAATGCTGGAACGGATGGTATGTTACGTTACATGGGTAGAACGTGCATTCCTAATGATGGAGAGCTGAAACGGATTATATTGGAGGAAGCACACCATAGTCGTCTTAGCATACACCCCGGTATGACTAAGATGTATCAAGATCTTAGGAAATCGTTTTGGTGGCCTGGAATGAAGAGTGATATAGCACGTTTTGTAGCTTCCTGCCTGACTTGTCAACGTGCTAAGGCCGAACACCAACGACCAGGTGGTTTGCTTCAGCCACTGGAAATTCCTGAATGGAAGTGGGATAGCATTTCCATGGACTTCGTGACTCATCTACCACGAACGGTTAGGAATCATGACTCAATATGGGTGATCGTGGATAGATTGACGAAGAGCGCACACTTCTTGGCCGTGAATCTGAAGATGTCCATGACAAACTTGGCCAAGTTGTATATTAATGAGATAGTTCGTTTACATGGAGTGCCCTCAAGCATCATTTCTGACCGAGACACGAGATTCACATCTCGGTTTTGGCAATCACTGCAAGGCGAGTTGGGGAGCAGATTGCAGATGAGTTCAGCATATCATCCGCAAACGGATGGCCAATCCGAACGTACTATACAGACGCTAGAAGACCTACTGCGAACGTGCGTACTAGATCACTTAGGCGCATGGGATGAGGTATTGCCTCTTGTGGAGTTCACGTACAACAATAGTTTCCAGTCTAGCATTGGAATGGCACCGTTTGAAGCTCTCTATGGGAGGAAGTGCAGAACGCCACTTTGCTGGTTTCAAGAGGAGAGAACGTGCTAACTGGACCTGAGCTCATCCAGCAAACAACCGAGAAAGTCAAGTTGATCCAAGACAGATTGAGGACGTCCCTGAGCAGACAGAAGTCTTATGCGGATAGAAGAAGGAGGCCATTGGAGTTTGCTGCAGGTGACCACGTATTTCTGAGACTAAATCCAATCACTGGAGTAGGAAGAGTTGTGCGTCCAAAGAAGCTGTCACCCAAGTTCATAGGGCCGTATCAAATATTGAAGAAGATTGGACCAGTAGCCTATGAACTCGCATTGCCTCCTCAGCTGTCAAATTTGCATCCAGTCTTCCATGTGTCTCAGCTCAGGAAATACATAGCCAATCCCTCTCATGTCTTGGAGCTGGAAGACATTCAACTGCGTCCAGACCGAACGTTGGAGCTACAACCAGTCCGCATTGAAGATGAACGTACCAAGCTGCATAAAGGAAAAGATATTCGTTTGGTGAAGGTAGTGTGGGATGCTAAGACTGGAGATTCAACGTGGGAAGTGGAGAGTGCAATGAGAGACTTGTATCCACACTTGTTCACGGGTAAGTTCTAAATTTTCGAGGACGAAAATTTTTGTAGTTAGGGAGAATGTGAAACCCTTAATAATTAGCTTAAATAAATCCTGACACCTCACCCTTAATGCGTGCCACCTCATTCCAGCCATTAAAACCCACTCCCCAAACTGATTCCATTCCCCTCTGATGTGCACGAAGAACCACGCCCATCATTTCTCTGAAACATTAAAACGCACTAAACTCTGCATGCACACACGCCACTTGTCACGTTGGAATCTTCCAAATCAGAGTTTGGTGTGCATGTGGCAACCTGTGACACGTTCTTCCAATTGAACGTTGGTTTAACAAAACCAGACTTTTCGAAAACCCTCTCTCACTTGCACGAACTCATCTTCAACCTCTGAACTCACCCTTTCACCTTCTCCCACTTCTCTCTTGAACCAGTGAACTTCCTTTTACTGTAAAAACTCATACTTCTTCTCCAATCACGTTTGCAGCACCGTAGGAGTATTCGTACTGCAGTGATCTTCATTTTGGACCGAATAGAATTTGAATCCAACCTGGTAAGTCTCCCTGCTGTAGTTCATCCTTAGGTTTCTGGAAAAATAGGGTTTTAGTTGCATGCAAACTCTTATCTTGAGTGTTCTGTAATCCGTGGTTAGATTTTGTTCTGGAGGAGTCAAGAGTATAAGGAAAAGCTTGTTGAACAAAGCCATTTCACATCTAGGACAAACTTGAATTCCAATCCGGGTAAGGGAAGCTTATATGTTTAATTTATACTGTTTGATTTATGATCTGAGATTCATATAAGAAAAGCATGATGTTTGAGTATTTAGAAAGTTTACTGATATCTGATATGTATTCTGGTTTGGATGGATCTGTCATGAACTGATACGGCTTATATGAATTTTATTTGATGATGAATTTGATTTAAATGCATGATTGAATTGATTATGGATGAATGGAGAATGGTTATTGTGTGGTTGGAATGATTTAAATGTTGAAATTTGCATGATGATGGTGTCTGAAGGGAATTAAATCTGGAAATGAAAGTATAAAGTTGAAAAATGGAAATCTGGAAAAATTTCTGCTAAGTGCGAAAACTCTGAATTTCTAATCATTCTCTGTTGCTAAGTGACGCTCGTCCCTGTACGGTCATAGAACGTTCGGGTTTCATTAGAATAACTTAGATGGGAATTCCTTCATTTGGAAGGAATTCTGCTCGAAGAACGAGCGTCCCCCAAATTGAAGGTATGAGCGTTCGTCTGGCTCAACTGTATTTAAACATTTAAAAACTTTATGAATAAGTAACGTTCGGCCTTAAGTCGAGCGTTCGTCCTCAATGACGTTCGGCCTCATGTCGAGCGTTAATCCTTATGGTTGTTCGACCTTATGTCGAACGTTCGTTCTAGAGATCGTTCGTCCTTATACTGAACGTTCGTCCAAGTTGGCGTTCGGTCCTATATCGAAACGTTCGTCCTAGATAACGCTTGGGTTTTACCAGCGTTCGTTCTGATTGTGCTCGGTCATATACCTGGCGTTCGTCCAAAGCAGGGTTCGGTTTTACAATTGAACGCTCGTCCTTACCATTGAATTCTGAGCGAACGTAATTGGCGTTCGTCCAAATTGTTAGTTAACGTTTGTTCTTTGACTGGCAGTGTTGTTTTCTGAAATCAATTATATTGACTGTTTATCTAAACATTTTCTTACTGGTTTCTATCCTTTGGATTCCACCTGGATTCTTTACCTTCAAAATATTCTAAGTATCATCCATATCTTTTAAAGATCAGTATTTTCAAATTATTAAGTGTTGAAACGTATCAAGTGAATAAATGGTTCGTTTCTTTTGTTCAGAAACGAGGATGTAGGAGTACTGTAACATGTTAAGTTCCTGTTGATTAAGTGATGAACATTCGTGAAATTTAAGAGAGTGGAACACAGAACGAAAATGTGAATCAGTGAACGGTTTAATATGGTGAATGATATATGGAATGAATTATTGGAAACGGATTTTTATTAGCGTTCCAAGGAGGAACGTTTCTGATATGATTGATTATTGAGTTTTGTAAAGTATGACTGTGGGCATGCTAATGCTGGCTTGGTCCATCCTGATATTCCGTGATACTCATCTTCACGTAGAAGGGAGTAGTCATGCGTGGGAATGGCAGGAGGCTCTATTCCTTAGGGGTACTTTGGATAGAGTTAACCTCGAGTGGCAGCTGTCGAGTGTAATACAGTTACCACACCACTCGGGTGCACGGACGCCTGTAGCTACACGGTTCATACAGTCCGGACGGTCTGTCGTTTATACGTATCTATATGATTGTTAATTGATGAGCTTACATGTTGAATGTGTGGATTGATATGTAACTGTATGTGTTGATTTTATAAATTAAATATTATAAGCTTACCCTTGCATTTCCTTTGTGTTGTCTAATGTCCATGTATAATCCGTCTTGTCGAAATGCAATGATCATCCGTTGTGGATGTGAGCAGATGGTGGTGCATCCCTTGAGCAAGTACTGGAAGAAGAAAATTTGGAGGATGCCAACCTTGTGGACGTTGAAGTAAAATTGGAGCAGTAGGGATTAGTTCCGTAGTAGCAGCAGTAGTTAATTTTGGGTGTGCTGTATTCTGGCAGCCTGTATATAATTCTGCAGATTTTTGTTCTTGCAGATCTGTTTTTGTATTTTTGCTGAAATTCTGAACACTGTAAACTCTACTGTAAGTTACTGTACAGTACTGTTTATTTATATAAGTGCTGTTTTCTTTTGGAGCAGCTGTTAATTACGCAAAGACTGTTTACTGTTACTGTTAATTGTGATAAATTCTGAATTATAGTGATTACTGTATTTTGGGATGTTACATGCATTGAATGAGGAAGAAGTTCGAAATGAATTGGTGTTAATTTTTATTATTGTAAATATAAATAAATAAATAAATGCTTAACGTGGAGATCTTTAAGGAGGTGATGATGATATCTTATTTATAGTAATAAATTAATACACTTTCCTCCGAGTTTGATTGCGATGACCACGCACCTCACTATTCAAAGACTCTCGGGGAAATAACAATAATTAAATAGTTTAAACAATAAAAAATATAATTTATTATTATACATTGACCATTCCTGACGAAATCTGAGTATAAAAAAACTTATACAAAAAATATATACTCATATATTTATAATTATACCTATTGATCAGTTTATGATCAACTAGGGAGTCCTTATTTATCAGTCTGAATACAAATTTATCAGTCTAATTGAACTGTCAAATAGATTATTAATTATATATAAATTTAAATAAATGTTTCACAACTTAAAGTGCAAGTCATCGACATCTAAACTAACCATGAATAACCAATCATTAATTTAATGAACAAGACAATGAATTTAACCAGCCAATAAATAAATCAGTTAATAATAAATTGGACTGATCCAAATGAAAAATCACATAATAAATTAACCTTAAAATTAAGTAGAATATGATTACTCATAATTAAACGTGATCAATTTTAATAAAAATTCATCATAAAACAAAAAAATTAAGATAAATAGATAAATTATGTGCATTAATTATTATAATAATTGTTATGTGTCAAATGTTAATTAATTTTGGTATCGAAGTTTTTTCTAAAAATATCTTTCAACTCATTTAAACACCAAAAGAAACACTTTGTAAAAAATATCTAAATATCAACATCGAACAACACAACGTGAACAGTTGAATTTGATTTCACACCCAAAACAATAATATTAGTAAGCATGAAATGGTTGCTACTTTTTAAAAGGTCAAGAAACAATGAGTGATGAAAAAAAAAGTGATATTTATTATTTATGTGTTATTACGTGAACTAAAATTATTTCACAATCAATAATTAATAATAAGAATTATAAATATTAACATCAATTAATTATGTAAATGATGTTAAAATATTATCAAAATATTATTATCTTAAAAAATAAAAAACACAACATAGATTGATTAATTATGTAAAATGGTGTTAAAATATTGTCAAAGTATCATCGTTATCTTACAAAATAAAAAACACAGCATAAGCAAGTGGGAGGCACGTGGGAGGCACGTGGGAGAGTTATCACACTGAGTGATACTGTTAAATGGGAATGCGTGAAGTGCAGAGTGAGGTGAGTGAAACATGTCACGTTTCTTCTCAATAATGTGTCAACCTAAGACCCACTTTGGTTTTGTTTGTCTAGTATCTTCATTCCGCCTCTACAATTCAATGTCATTCACTTTGGTTTTCTCGCATTATATTTTTCAATTAAAATAAAACCTATCAAATTTCTCATCTAAATTCATATATTAAGATTACCCATTTAAGAACCAAACTATTTTGAGTAAAACTCATTCAAAATTAAAGGATTAAATATATTTACTTTCAAAACTTATATGTAAAATTAAAATTCGTTATCAATTTTAAATTTTAATATATTTTTATCTTCAATTTATTTAAATTTATTAAACAATTTTTCTAACTAAAATTTAAATAAAAATGTATTAAATAATATTAACAATTCAAAGAGTAGTCTAAAACACTTTTAACATATAAAAAAAATAACATAATTAAAATAACTGTATCTACTTATTTTTAAAATTTAAAGACTAAAATATATTAAAATCTAAGAAAAATAAACTATAATTTCATATAAAATTAAAAAAATTATAATATATTTAATTCAAAACTAAAACACCTCTTCATAGACGTAATATACTACTGTTTTTGTGACGAATATTATGTTAAAAAATCACCATGTCAAATCAAAATTAATATTCAAAGGTCAATTCTACTCACTTTCATAAAATTAAGACGATACAAAATTATTATTAAGATTAGTGTCCTCCACAAAAGACCTATTTGATTGATATGTATATCTTACTTAGATAGCCAATGGGGTGCAGGTACATTATAGCTATTATAATGTCTTAATGTGGGGAGATTATTAAAGGCACTGTCCAGTTTCAAAAATAAAACTGATACACGTCTTTTGCTTCCTTTAAGGTCCAAAATGAACTTGTAGCAATAAAATAATAAAATAGAGTTACGGAACGATTACTTTTTATTAATTTTAATATATTTGCGGTATTTGAAATTGAAAGTTAAGTTTTTTTTTTGTCTTTTCAAATTAAAATTAGTTTTTTAGACCCTATAATGTGAAAAATATTCGAATCATTTGAAAAGAAATCAAAGGGTTGTATAATCATATAAATGCTGTAATTCGTAAATTAATTCTTTTGATAGTATCGAAAATTGATGAAAGGTTTTATAACATTAAGAAAAAGAAAATAATATTTTTTTAAATTATCCCAAATCTAGAGAACTTAAAACATATCTAAAAAGGTCACGATTCATAATCACCTTGTTTGTTTTTATTATACATTGTTTTTCTCGTGTTTTTTTAGGGTCCATATAGTTTAAGGTTTGGACAGTCGGTTAATGGGCTTCGTAGCGAATTTGCTTTCTGCACTTCGTTAATGTTGATGCACATCTTATTATCTATTTTTGTAATGGGCTTTTTAAAATGTAAAATACTCAATCTAAAAGTTTTCGTTTCTTCTGCATCTCGGTACTTTCTTTCCACACTCCCATAAATACAAAGTCAAATGTATATTCTAGATTGTATACTCTAGTAGAAGTCTTTTTTGGTTTCAAAATTACAGAATGGGGAAGTATTTTTTTGTTGTTTGAAGAAAGTTTTGAAAAGGTTACTTTAATTTTTATATTATATAATCTGTAAGTTATTTTCAACTTCCGATTTGAATGATTAAAAAAGTTTTTATTTAAAAGCCAAAAAGTAACTTTGAATCTGTGTAATCTATTTTTTTTTTCAAATTATTCAATTTTAAATATAATTTTAACTTTAAAATCTATGAAAGACAAAGTGAAAATTTTCATACTAATGAAAGTATAGAAGAAAAATACGGAAATACAAGAAAAAAAAAATAATTCTAGAACAAATGAAAGGAGAGTGATGCTCCCTCCACCACCCCATCTTCTCCCTACACCTCCCCAATTTTTTTTAAATTCCAAATTTACCTTTTTTACTTTTTACTTTTACTAATTTTACTTTTTATTTTTTAAAACCCTAATTTCAATCCTCTCTCACTTTCATTTTCCCTTTCATTCTTAGCAGCAAGCCTCCATCCTCCACCGTCACTTATTCTCTTTTTCTTAATTTTAACTTATGTTAACACAACATTTTTCTTTTTCGTTTCTTCTTTCTTTCTTCTCTCCGTTGGTGCGTAGTGTATCGTTCCACTATGGATTCAATAAAATACTTCTTGTTCGCATCATCATAATTGTTTAATTACACGTGATACTGTACAATAGAACATCAACCATCATCAAGACATTGAAACAATGTTTGTGTAGTTGCAATCATTTATAACAAGGAGCTTTCGGGTAGTGCAACAGTTGGTAGAATCAAAACATGTTATAATAACAATAATATTAATCTAAGTTATTACAAAAAACTAGGTAGTAGCAGCATTGTTGTGTTTCCCCTTTTAAGGGTCACATGGAGGCCCATGTGAGGGAGGAATTTAGACTTTAGCTAACATAACTATGAAAACTCAACTAAGAAGATATTTATTTTATAGCTTAATTAAGTGCAAATTGTTGATTATTAAGATGATTTGAAAAAGAAATAATAAGTTATGTGGGGAGAAGAAAGAAAGAAAAAGAAAATGTTGTGTTAACAGAAGTGGAAGAGAGAAAGTAATAATGGAAGTGGAGGGCTTGCTCTTCAGAGTGAAAGGAAAAGTGAAAGCGAGAGAAGATTGAGATTAGGGTTTTAAAAAATAAAAAGTAAAATTAGTAAAAATAAAAAGTAAAAAAAGTAAATTTGAAATTTTAAAAAAATTGAAAAGATATAGAAAGAAGATGGGGTGATAAAGCGACCATCACTCATGAAAGGATTGGAAGAAGCTAAAAGCTTATACTGGGCTTCCAATTCCATAAGTAAATTAAAGTATCTGTTTCGACTGGATCGGTGGGGACCCTGTAAAAACACACAAACTTACTGGCGAAGACGAACGGGCGGGCGGCGAAGATACATGGACCGGGCGGACACTGCTGAATCCTACGAACCGGAGCTAGCTACATTGACGGGCGGCACCAAGATGGACGATCGCTGTTCCATGGCGCTCCAAACCGGGCGGACATCCTCCAATCCAGACGCTCTCTCTTTGCTCCAAGCCGGGCGGACGTCCTCCAATCCGGACGCTCGCTCTCTACTCCAAACCGGGCGGACGGCCTCCTCTCCAGGCGGATGATCCTTCGTTCTTTGCTCCAAGCTGGACGGGCGTCCTTCCGTACTTAGCGCTGCTCCACGCTCCCAGTTGGGGAGGAGCCGGGTACCTGCTAAAGGCACTCCGACGCTCAAGTCAGTTATATTACAGAGCGATTGTGATGCGTGTATGCATCGTTATTCAAGTTGGTCCGAGTTCATACCTGAGACCTTTATTTATAGTGAGTTGTAGTGGGCTTTTACCTTTTGGGGGCCTGGGGACGGCCCAATAATACCTTAATCTTCGTTAAGGACTTTAATGTGTCATTAGCATTTAACCGTGTAATCAGCAACGTGCGTCGGTTGGGAATGATGGTCGGTCAGGGATGTTACCCTAGGTGGGCGTCCAGCTCTCGGGCGGACGTCCAATCCTTGGGCGGACGTCCAGCTCTTGGGCGGTCGTCCACTCCTTGGGCGGTCGTCCACTCCTTGGGCGGACGTCCAGTTCTTGGGCGGTCGTCCACTCTTTGGGCGGACGTCCAGCTCTTGGGCGGTCGTCCACTCCTTGGGCGGACGTCCAGCTCTTGGGCGGTCGTCCACTCCTTGGGCGGACGTCCAGCTCTTGGGCGGACGTACAATCCTTGGGCGAGCGTCCGGCTCGTGGGCGGACGTACAATCCTTGGGCGAGCGTCCGGCTCGTGAATGCGTACCAGATTATTGGGCGGACTGGCGGATGACGGACGTCCTTGGACGGACGTCCGGTTCCTAAGGACGCTCGGTCCAGACTGTTTGGCGGACGTCCGGATTATTGGGCGGACACGCCAACTTAGGCGGACGTCCACTTCTCAAATGGCTGGCCGCTCGTTCGGTCCAGCCTCCGGGGCGGACATTTTACCTTGCGCGGACGTCAAGCCTCGGGCGGACGTTCTACTTTGGGTAGACGTCCTCTGTCGGTACGTATGGCGCCGTCTATGTGGGCGTCCTTCCGTACGGCATCCGGCACCTCTGGTACATAAGCCCCCCAAGTCCTAGTGCACGTAGTGTGCGTAGGATTATGAATAATCATCTAAAACAAGAGAAGATTTGACGCCATGGTCATACATATTTCCCAGACGTTTCGTCCCTCGGCATTTTCCTGAAGAACACTTTTTGTGAGTGTAGAGAGTGCGGTGCTATCTTGTGGTGATAAAATTCCATGTGAGTTCTTCAAATTTTCTCTTACAAACAGGGGTTCTACCCGGTTGGCGGATGGGCATTTGGCCATTTAGGTGACGCTCTGCACTCCCTGGTACATACGTTCTGCCTTGGTTGGCTGGACGCTCGCCACATTGGACGGGCGTTCCATCTTGGGCGGACGTCCAAATGGTTGGACGCTCGTCCTGAATTCCATCTTTGGGCGGACGACCCCTCTTTGGGATGACGTTCTGTCTTGGTTGGCTGGACGCTCGCCATTTTGGGCGGACGCTCGTCATTTTGGACGGGCATGCCATCTTGGGCGGACGTCGTTGGACGCTCGCCACATTGGACGGGCGTTCCATCTTGGGCGGTCGTCCACATGGCTGGATGCTCGTCCTATGCCGGGAGGTCCTGTTATTACATAAGCCCCCCAAGCCCGAGCATAATTTTATTGTGCGAAGGGATTTTCTAGATGGCCTCCGAATTGCGGGGTCCTCGTGGAGGTCGACTTGGCGTACCCTGGAGGACAAATGGCCGGACGGTTGACTGCTGGATGCCAGATTTGGCTAAGTTATGGACGGCCAGCTCTTGTTGAATGCCAGATTTGGCTAAGTTATGGACGGCCGGTCAATTCTGAATGCCAGATTTGGCTAAGTTATGGACGGCCGGTCGATTCTGAATGCCAGATTTGGCTAAGTTATGGGCGGCCGGTCGATTCTGAATGCCAGATTTGGCTAAGTTATGGACGGCCGGTCGATTCTGAATGCCAGATTTGGCTAAGTTATGGACGGCCGGTCGATTCTGAATGCCAGATGTGGCTAAGTTATGGACGGCCGGTCGATTCTGAATGCCAAATTTGACTAAGTTATGGACGGCCGGTCGATTCTGAATGCCAGATTTGGCTAAGTTATGGACGGCCGGTCGATTCTGAATGCCAGATTTGGCTAAGTTATGGACAGCCGGTCAATTCTGAATGCCAGATTTGGCTAAGTTATGGACGGCCGGTCAATTCTGAATGCCAGATTTGGCTAAGTTATGGACGGCCGGTCGATTCTGAATGCCAGATTTGACTAAGTTATGGACGGCCGGTCGATTCTGAATGCCAGATTTGGCTAAGTTATGGACGGCCGGTCGATTCTGTATGCCAGATTTTACTAAGTTATGGACGGCCGGTCGATTCTGAATGCCAGATTTGGCTAAGTTATGGACGGCCGGTCAATTCTGAATGCCAGATTTGGCTAAGTTATAGACGGCCGGTCGATTCTGAATGCCAGATTTGGCTAAGTTATGGACGGCCGGTCGATTCTGAATGCCAGATTTGACTAAGTTATGGACGGCCGGTCGATTCTGAATGCTAGATTTGGCTAAGTTATGGACGGCCGGTCGATTCTGAATGCCAGATTTTACTAAGTTATGGACGGCCGGTCGATTCTGAATGCCAGATGTGGCTAAGTTATGGACGGCCGCTCCTTCGTTTCGTTGCCCAACCAAGATGAGAGTCGTTCTCTTTGGAACGCTCTTTTTCACCAGTTTGGGTTTGGTAGGGCGGACGGGCCTTCACTTCGTTGCCCAACCAAGCTGAGAGTCGTTCTCTTTGGAACGCTCTTTTTCACCAGCTTGGGTTTGGTAGGGCGGACGTCCCTTCGCTTCGTCGCCCAACCAAGCTGAGAGTCGTTCTCTTTGGAACGCTCTTTTTCACCAGCTTGGGTTTGGTAGGGCGGACGTCCCTTCGCTTCGTCGCCCAACCAAGCTGAGAGTCGTTCTCTTTGGAACGCTCTTTTTCACCAGCTTGGGTTTGGTAGGGCGGACGGTCCCTCGCTTCGTTGCCCAACCAAGCTGAGAGTCGTTCTCTTTGGAACGCTCTTTTTCACCAGCTTGGGTTTGGTAGGGCGGACGGTCCCTCGCTCCGTGGCCATTGTTGCAGGTTACCTGCACTATGAAGGGAACATAGCGAATTTCAAGTTTAAAGGAAGTATGTGTCCGTACCTTGTAAGGCCGAAAATATGCTATGACCAAATGGCCGAGACTAGGTTGAGGCCGAACGGCCGAGACTGTGCTGAGGCCGAACGCTCTTAATCATGTGGAGGCCGAATGGCCGAAATCATGACGAGGCCGAACGGCCGAAGATAGGCTGAGGCCGAACGGCCGAGACAATGCTGAGACCGAACGTCCTTAAATATTGAGGACGAACGGGCGAGATTATGTGTCGTGCGGCTAGGAAGTACTGTCGATGGGGTTGTCTGTGCTCATTTCTCGTGGTCACCTTTGGGTAACCAAAGTTACACGGCCCCACGGTGGGCGCCAAATGTTTCGACTGGATCGGTGGGGACCCTGTAAAAACACACAAACTTACTGGCGAAGACGAACGGGCGGGCGGCGAAGATACATGGACCGGGCGGACACTGCTGAATCCTACGAACCGGAGCTAGCTACATTGACGGGCGGCACCAAGATGGACGATCGCTGTTCCATGGCGCTCCAAACCGGGCGGACATCCTCCAATCCAGACGCTCTCTCTTTGCTCCAAGCCGGGCGGACGTCCTCCAATCCGGACGCTCGCTCTCTACTCCAAACCGGGCGGACGGCCTCCTCTCCAGGCGGATGATCCTTCGTTCTTTGCTCCAAGCTGGACGGGCGTCCTTCCGTACTTAGCGCTGCTCCACGCTCCCAGTTGGGGAGGAGCCGGGTACCTGCTAAAGGCACTCCGACGCTCAAGTCAGTTATATTACAGAGCGATTGTGATGCGTGTATGCATCGTTATTCAAGTTGGTCCGAGTTCATACCTGAGACCTTTATTTATAGTGAGTTGTAGTGGGCTTTTACCTTTTGGGGGCCTGGGGACGGCCCAATAATACCTTAATCTTCGTTAAGGACTTTAATGTGTCATTAGCATTTAACCGTGTAATCAGCAACGTGCGTCGGTTGGGAATGATGGTCGGTCAGGGATGTTACCCTAGGTGGGCGTCCAGCTCTCGGGCGGACGTCCAATCCTTGGGCGGACGTCCAGCTCTTGGGCGGTCGTCCACTCCTTGGGCGGTCGTCCACTCCTTGGGCGGACGTCCAGTTCTTGGGCGGTCGTCCACTCTTTGGGCGGACGTCCAGCTCTTGGGCGGTCGTCCACTCCTTGGGCGGACGTCCAGCTCTTGGGCGGTCGTCCACTCCTTGGGCGGACGTCCAGCTCTTGGGCGGACGTACAATCCTTGGGCGAGCCTCCGGCTCGTGGGCGGATGTACAATCCTTGGGCGAGCGTCCGGCTCGTGAATGCGTACCAGATTATTGGGCGGACTGGCGGATGACGGACGTCCTTGGACGGACATCCGGTTCCTAAGGACGCTCGGTCCAGACTGTTTGGCGGACGTCCGGATTATTGGGCGGACACGCCAACTTAGGCGGACGTCCACTTCTCAAATGGCTGGCCGCTCGTTCGGTCCAGCCTCCGGGGCGGACATTTTACCTTGTGCGGACGTCAAGCCTCGGGCGGACGTTCTACTTTGGATAGACGTCCTCTGTCGGTACATATGGCGCCGTTTATGTGGGCGTCCTTCCGTACGGCATCCGGCACCTCTGGTACAGTATCCAATACAGACAAAAACATGGTTCAGTAGGTAAGGAGAATCCGATTATTTGCTTTTACTCGAAGAAAATGTTAATACATGGATCCTTTAGTAGTACAATTTACATTTTGTTTTCAAATATCCAAAAAATTTAAAAATATTGAACTAGGCATAAAATGCATATGAAACATACTTTTATATAGAAATGGCATCATACGTCTCATGCAATTATATTCATAAGTTGCACTTTTTGACAAAGTCATGTTAATTAATATGTTTTAAGCAAAATATTGTCACATCACCGTTAGGATGACAAAAAAATTAGTGTCTCTGAAAATTCGCAGATAAAACTCGTGACGGATAATTAATACCATAAATATTTACTATCTGCAAGTTGTAGGTAGTGGTATTTTAATACATATTTATAAACGGGTCAGGTATGAATATTACATTATCTATACCTGTCGATATCCGCCACTCGCAAAAAAAATTAACTTATATTTTATTAAGTTAAATTTAATTAAAATTAAAATTAATTTATATTTTATAAGGTTAAATTTAATTAAAATTAAATTTTAATTATGTTTATATTTAATTTATATTATATTATGTAACATCCCAAAATACAGTAATCACTATAATTCAGAATTTATCACAATTAACAGTAACAGTAAACAGTCTTTGCGTAATTAACAGCTGCTCCAAAAGAAAACAGCACTTATATAAATAAACAGTACTGTACAGTAACTTACAGTAGAGTTTACAGTGTTCAGAATTTCAGCAAAAATACAAAAACAGATCTGCAAGAACAAAAATCTGCAGAATTATATACAGGCTGCCAGAATACAGCACACCCAAAATTAACTACTGCTGCTACTACGGAACTAATCCCTACTGCTCCAATTTTACTTCAACGTCCACAAGGTTGGCATCCTCCAAATTTTCTTCTTCCAGTACTTGCTCAAGGGATGCACCACCATCTGCTCACATCCACAACGGATGATCATTGCATTTCGACAAGACGGATTATACATGGACATTAGACAACACAAAGGAAATGCAAGGGTAAGCTTATAATATTTAATTTATAAAATCAACACATACAGTTACATATCAATCCACACATTCAACATGTAAGCTCATCAATTAACAATCATATAGATACGTATAAACGACAGACCGTCCGGACTGTATGAACCGTGTAGCTACAGGCGTCCGTGCACCCGAGTGGTGTGGTAACTGTATTACACTCGACAGCTGCCACTCGAGGTTAACTCTATCCAAAGTACCCCTAAGGAATAGAGCCTCCTGCCATTCCCACGCATGACTACTCCCTTCTACGTGAAGATGAGTATCACGGAATATCAGGATGGACCAAGCCAGCATTAGCATGCCCACAGTCATACTTTACAAAACTCAATAATCAATCATATCAGAAACGTTCCTCCTTGGAACGCTAATAAAAATCCGTTTCCAATAATTCATTCCATATATCATTCACCATATTAAACCGTTCACTGATTCACATTTTCGTTCTGTGTTCCACTCTCTTAAATTTCACGAATGTTCATCACTTAATCAACAGGAACTTAACATGTTACAGTACTCCTACATCCTCGTTTCTGAACAAAAGAAACGAACCATTTATTCACTTGATACGTTTCAACACTTAATAATTTGAAAATACTGATCTTTAAAAGATATGGATGATACTTAGAATATTTTGAAGGTAAAGAATCCAGGTGGAATCCAAAGGATAGAAACCAGTAAGAAAATGTTTAGATAAACAGTCAATATAATTGATTTCAGAAAACAACACTGCCAGTCAAAGAACAAACGTTAACTAACAATTTGGACGAACGCCAATTACGTTCGCTCAGAATTCAATGGTAAGGACGAGCGTTCAATTGTAAAACCGAACCCTGCTTTGGACGAACGCCAGGTATATGACCGAGCACAATCAGAACGAACGCTGGTAAAACCCAAGCGTTATCTAGGACGAACGTTTCGATATAGGACCGAACGCCAACTTGGACGAACGTTCAGTATAAGGACGAACGATCTCTAGAACGAACGTTCGACATAAGGTCGAACAACCATAAGGATTAACGCTCGACATGAGGCCGAACGTCATTGAGGACGAACGCTCGACTTAAGGCCGAACGTTACTTATTCATAAAGTTTTTAAATGTTTAAATACAGTTGAGCCAGACGAACGCTCATACCTTCAATTTGGGGGACGCTCGTTCTTCGAGCAGAATTCCTTCCAAATGAAGGAATTCCCATCTAAGTTATTCTAATGAAACCCGAACGTTCTATGACCGTACAGGGACGAGCGTCACTTAGCAACAGAGAATGATTAGAAATTCAGAGTTTTCGCACTTAGCAGAAATTTTTCCAGATTTCCATTTTTCAACTTTATACTTTCATTTCCAGATTTAATTCCCTTCAGACACCATCATCATGCAAATTTCAACATTTAAATCATTCCAACCACACAATAACCATTCTCCATTCATCCATAATCAATTCAATCATGCATTTAAATCAAATTCATCATCAAATAAAATTCATATAAGCCGTATCAGTTCATGACAGATCCATCCAAACCAGAATACATATCAGATATCAGTAAACTTTCTAAATACTCAAACATCATGCTTTTCTTATATGAATCTCAGATCATAAATCAAACAGTATAAATTAAACATATAAGCTTCCCTTACCCGGATTGGAATTCAAGTTTGTCCTAGATGTGAAATGGCTTTGTTCAACAAGCTTTTCCTTATACTCTTGACTCCTCCAGAACAAAATCTAACCACGGATTACAGAACACTCAAGATAAGAGTTTGCATGCAACTAAAACCCTATTTTTCCAGAAACCTAAGGATGAACTACAGCAGGGAGACTTACCAGGTTGGATTCAAATTCTATTCGGTCCAAAATGAAGATCACTGCAGTACGAATACTCCTACGGTGCTGCAAACGTGATTGGAGAAGAAGTATGAGTTTTTACAGTAAAAGGAAGTTCACTGGTTCAAGAGAGAAGTGGGAGAAGGTGAAAGGGTGAGTTCAGAGGTTGAAGATGAGTTCGTGCAAGTGAGAGAGGGTTTTCGAAAAGTCTGGTTTTGTTAAACCAACGTTCAATTGGAAGAACGTGTCACAGGTTGCCACATGCACACCAAACTCTGATTTGGAAGATTCCAACGTGACAAGTGGCGTGTGTGCATGCAGAGTTTAGTGCGTTTTAATGTTTCAGAGAAATGATGGGCGTGGTTCTTCGTGCACATCAGAGGGGAATGGAATCAGTTTGGGGAGTGGGTTTTAATGGCTGGAATGAGGTGGCACGCATTAAGGGTGAGGTGTCAGGATTTATTTAAGCTAATTATTAAGGGTTTCACATTCTCCCTAACTACAAAAATTTTCGTCCTCGAAAATTTAGAACTTACCCGTGAACAAGTGTGGATACAAGTCTCTCATTGCACTCTCCACTTCCCACGTTGAATCTCCAGTCTTAGCATCCCACACTACCTTCACCAAACGAATATCTTTTCCTTTATGCAGCTTGGTACGTTCATCTTCAATGCGGACTGGTTGTAGCTCCAACGTTCGGTCTGGACGCAGTTGAATGTCTTCCAGCTCCAAGACATGAGAGGGATTGGCTATGTATTTCCTGAGCTGAGACACATGGAAGACTGGATGCAAATTTGACAGCTGAGGAGGCAATGCGAGTTCATAGGCTACTGGTCCAATCTTCTTCAATATTTGATACGGCCCTATGAACTTGGGTGACAGCTTCTTTGGACGCACAACTCTTCCTACTCCAGTGATTGGATTTAGTCTCAGAAATACGTGGTCACCTGCAGCAAACTCCAATGGCCTCCTTCTTCTATCCGCATAAGACTTCTGTCTGCTCAGGGACGTCCTCAATCTGTCTTGGATCAACTTGACTTTCTCGGTTGTTTGCTGGATGAGCTCAGGTCCAGTTAGCACGTTCTCTCCCTCTTGAAACCAGCAAAGTGGCGTTCTGCACTTCCTCCCATAGAGAGCTTCAAACGGTGCCATTCCAATGCTAGACTGGAAACTATTGTTGTACGTGAACTCCACAAGAGGCAATACCTCATCCCATGCGCCTAAGTGATCTAGTACGCACGTTCGCAGTAGGTCTTCTAGCGTCTGTATAGTACGTTCGGATTGGCCATCCGTTTGCGGATGATATGCTGAACTCATCTGCAATCTGCTCCCCAACTCGCCTTGCAGTGATTGCCAAAACCGAGATGTGAATCTCGTGTCTCGGTCAGAAATGATGCTTGAGGGCACTCCATGTAAACGAACTATCTCATTAATATACAACTTGGCCAAGTTTGTCATGGACATCTTCAGATTCACGGCCAAGAAGTGTGCGCTCTTCGTCAATCTATCCACGATCACCCATATTGAGTCATGATTCCTAACCGTTCGTGGTAGATGAGTCACGAAGTCCATGGAAATGCTATCCCACTTCCATTCAGGAATTTCCAGTGGCTGAAGCAAACCACCTGGTCGTTGGTGTTCGGCCTTAGCACGTTGACAAGTCAGGCAGGAAGCTACAAAACGTGCTATATCACTCTTCATTCCAGGCCACCAAAACGATTTCCTAAGATCTTGATACATCTTAGTCATACCGGGGTGTATGCTAAGACGACTATGGTGTGCTTCCTCCAATATAATCCGTTTCAGCTCTCCATCATTAGGAATGCACGTTCTACCCATGTAACGTAACATACCATCCGTTCCAGCATTAAACCCCTTGGCTTTATCTGAACCGAGTTCACCAAAGATCTTCGCCAGCTCCTCATCCTCACGTTGCTTCATCCATATACGATCAAACACATTGCTTGATATTCTAAGGTTGCAGCACTTGATGCTGTTCGGTTCTAATTCGAACTGCAACCTTAGATCTCTGAAGCTCTCCACCAAATCCAGCTCCTTCACCATCATAGCCGAGACATGTACTGCCTTCCTGCTCAAAGCATCCGCAACTACGTTGGCCTTCCCAGGGTGATAAAGCAATTCAAACTCGTAGTCTTTTAGAAATTCTAGCCAACGCCTCTGCCTCATGTTCAACTCCTTCTGATCAAATAAATATTTGAGGCTCTTGTGATCACTGAAGACTTGAAACGTTGATCCGTATAGGTGGTGCCTCCAAATCTTCAATGCAAACACGACTGCTGCCAACTCTAGGTCGTGTGTGGGGTAATTTTGCTCATGAATCTTTAATTGTCGAGACGCGTACGCTACTGGACGTCTCTCCTGCATGAGCACACAGCCCAGACCCTGGTGAGAAGCGTCACAGTACACTTCAAATGGCTTGGACGTGTCTGGAATAATCAAAACTGGCGCGCTCGTCAGTTTCACCTTCAGCTCCTGGAAACGTTCCTCACATAGATCAGTCCAAGCGAATGGTTGGTCTTTTCTGGTCAATTTGGTAAGCGGAGCTACTATCTTAGCGAATCCCTCTATGAAGCGTCTGTAGTAGCCCGCAAGTCCAACAAAACTACGCACCTCCGTGACCGAACGCGGACTCTCCCATTCCAATACTGCTCGCACTTTTGCTGGATCCACTGCGATGCCTCCAGCCGACACCACATGTCCCAAAAACTGAATTTCCTTCGTCCAGAATTCGCATTTTGACAACTTGGCATATAATTCCTTCTCACGCAACACTCCAAGTACAATCCTAAGATGCTCCTCATGTTCGTCTTCAGTCTTGGAATAGATGAGAATATCATCTATGAAGACGACTACGAAATCATCCAAATAAGGCCTGAAAATGCGATTCATATACTCCATAAACACGGCTGGAGCGTTCGTCACTCCAAATGGCATCACCACGTATTCATAGTGTCCATACCGAGACCTGAAGGCTGTCTTGTGAATATCATCTTCCTTAACTCTGATTTGATGATATCCGGATCTCAAATCAATTTTAGAAAATACTGCAGCTCCATGTAGTTGATCTAGCAAGTCATCAATCCTTGGCAAAGGGTATTTATTCTTGATGGTCAGCTTGTTCAATTGCCTATAGTCTATACATAACCGAGAGCTGCCATCTTTCTTCTTTACTAGGAGTACAGGCGCTCCCCAAGGTGACACACTTGGCCTGATAAATTGTTTCTCCATGAGCTCTTCAATCTGTTTCTTAAGTTCAACCAACTCTGCAGGTGCCATACGGTATGGTTGTACTGATATAGGGGCTGCCGTGGTCACCAAGTCTATGGTGAATTCAACTTCTCTAACAGGAGGCAACCCTGGTATCTCATCTGGAAAAACGTCCAGAAACTCCTCCACAACAGACGTTCGTTTTTGCTTCAAATTTCCCAGCTCTTGGTCCTCATGTGTCATGATGAGAAAACAAGCCGCGCCTTCCATAATGTCTTCCTTTAACTGACCGAGTGTCACACCCAAGCATTCCTCATCTTCTTCAGGAAATACTAACTCCTTCTTGCCACAATCTATGAGAATGCGATTGGTATTGAGCCAATCCATTCCCAAAATTATTTCTAAATCTTTGAGAGGCAAACAGATAAGATTCACCTTGTACCTACGTCCTTCTACCTCAATAGGGCATCTAACACACATGGTAGACGTCCTAACTTCACCCGCAGCTGGTGTTGACACCACCAAATCAAAATTCATCTCGCTCACAGCTATTCCCAACTTATCAACGCACGCCTTCGATATGAAGGAGTGTGTTGCCCCCGAATCAAACAGCACACAACAAGAGGTACCAAACACAAGGCAGGTGCTGATGATGAGCGTACCTGAATTGGCTGCCTCTGCACCAGTAATCGCATACACGCGTCCAGCTGCTTGGGCTCGTCCTCCTCTAGCCTGATTTCTGCCAGCATTCGGTGGCCTCAACACAGCTCGTCCACCCATGTTGCACTCATTCTCCAAGTGCCCACTTCTTCTACATTTCGTGCAGAATTTTCCTCCCGTGAGTTGGGGGCAAGATGAACGATAGTGTGGCCCTCCACACTGGAAACAAGTGACGTTTCCTGGCTGTCCGGCAGTGATTAATGCTCGTGATCCACTTGCATTTGACTGACCTGGACGAGCGTAAGGAGTACTTCTCGTGTTGGCAGTACCCCTGGATACAATCGGCCCTCTAATCACCTGTGTTTGCTTCTTTTGTCGTTCCACTTCTGCCATATTCTTCTCCAATACTTTGGCTCTTTCCACCATTGCAGGAAATGACCGAATGCATAAACTTGATATCAACACCTTCAGATCGCTTCTTAATCCATTCTCAAATTTCCTACACTGCCACTCTTCACTAGTGGCCATCGTATTAAACCTCAACAACTGTTTGAAAGAATTTGTGTACTCGGATACAGATTTTCCCCCTTGCACCAACTGAAGAAACTCTACTTCCTTAGCATAGCGGACGCTGTCTGGGAAATACTCTTCATAAAATTTGTTTCTAAAAACCTCCCAGGTGATAGGAGCATGAGTGTCGGCCAGGATAGCCCTCACACTCGTCCACCAGTGGCTGGCCTCACCAGTCAACAAGTACTCAGTGAACGCCAATCTGTTGTCGTCAGGGCACCTCTTTGCATTATAAATCTTCTCAATGTCCCGCAGCCAATGATCTGCCTCATCAGGAAGGCATTTTCCATTAAATTTGGAGGGATGATGTTGAAGAAAGCTCTCCAAGCTCCATTCTGCAGTAGGCGGGGCAGCGTTAGAAGAAGAGGCTCCTGGTGTGCCTCTTGTAGCTGCAATAATCTCCATTAATTGGCGTTGTGTGGCCTCAGAATTTACGCGTGCGGCTTCTAAGCTTTGCAAAGCAGCTGCGTTCTGCTCCATTAAGGTGGTGTTCTGCTGTTGCAGTCTCTCAATGACTGCCTCCAACATCCTAGTATTGTTGGGGGCGTCAGGCTCGTTAGGCTGAGGTGGGGGAGGAAGTCTAGGAGCCATTCGTTCTCTGGTCCATCAGAAAACGAACGTTAGAATTGTTCAAGAGTTAAATACTTCAATAACTCATTAAACATATAACAAGCACACAACGAAAACATAGTGCACTCATAACCCTACTTGTCCTTAAAAGAACAAAACTGCTCTGATACCACTAATGTAACATCCCAAAATACAGTAATCACTATAATTCAGAATTTATCACAATTAACAGTAACAGTAAACAGTCTTTGCGTAATTAACAGCTGCTCCAAAAGAAAACAGCACTTATATAAATAAACAGTACTGTACAGTAACTTACAGTAGAGTTTACAGTGTTCAGAATTTCAGCAAAAATACAAAAACAGATCTGCAAGAACAAAAATCTGCAGAATTATATACAGGCTGCCAGAATACAGCACACCCAAAATTAACTACTGCTGCTACTACGGAACTAATCCCTACTGCTCCAATTTTACTTCAACGTCCACAAGGTTGGCATCCTCCAAATTTTCTTCTTCCAGTACTTGCTCAAGGGATGCACCACCATCTGCTCACATCCACAACGGATGATCATTGCATTTCGACAAGACGGATTATACATGGACATTAGACAACACAAAGGAAATGCAAGGGTAAGCTTATAATATTTAATTTATAAAATCAACACATACAGTTACATATCAATCCACACATTCAACATGTAAGCTCATCAATTAACAATCATATAGATACGTATAAACGACAGACCGTCCGGACTGTATGAACCGTGTAGCTACAGGCGTCCGTGCACCCGAGTGGTGTGGTAACTGTATTACACTCGACAGCTGCCACTCGAGGTTAACTCTATCCAAAGTACCCCTAAGGAATAGAGCCTCCTGCCATTCCCACGCATGACTACTCCCTTCTACGTGAAGATGAGTATCACGGAATATCAGGATGGACCAAGCCAGCATTAGCATGCCCACAGTCATACTTTACAAAACTCAATAATCAATCATATCAGAAACGTTCCTCCTTGGAACGCTAATAAAAATCCGTTTCCAATAATTCATTCCATATATCATTCACCATATTAAACCGTTCACTGATTCACATTTTCGTTCTGTGTTCCACTCTCTTAAATTTCACGAATGTTCATCACTTAATCAACAGGAACTTAACATGTTACAGTACTCCTACATCCTCGTTTCTGAACAAAAGAAACGAACCATTTATTCACTTGATACGTTTCAACACTTAATAATTTGAAAATACTGATCTTTAAAAGATATGGATGATACTTAGAATATTTTGAAGGTAAAGAATCCAGGTGGAATCCAAAGGATAGAAACCAGTAAGAAAATGTTTAGATAAACAGTCAATATAATTGATTTCAGAAAACAACACTGCCAGTCAAAGAACAAACGTTAACTAACAATTTGGACGAACGCCAATTACGTTCGCTCAGAATTCAATGGTAAGGACGAGCGTTCAATTGTAAAACCGAACCCTGCTTTGGACGAACGCCAGGTATATGACCGAGCACAATCAGAACGAACGCTGGTAAAACCCAAGCGTTATCTAGGACGAACGTTTCGATATAGGACCGAACGCCAACTTGGACGAACGTTCAGTATAAGGACGAACGATCTCTAGAACGAACGTTCGACATAAGGTCGAACAACCATAAGGATTAACGCTCGACATGAGGCCGAACGTCATTGAGGACGAACGCTCGACTTAAGGCCGAACGTTACTTATTCATAAAGTTTTTAAATGTTTAAATACAGTTGAGCCAGACGAACGCTCATACCTTCAATTTGGGGGACGCTCGTTCTTCGAGCAGAATTCCTTCCAAATGAAGGAATTCCCATCTAAGTTATTCTAATGAAACCCGAACGTTCTATGACCGTACAGGGACGAGCGTCACTTAGCAACAGAGAATGATTAGAAATTCAGAGTTTTCGCACTTAGCAGAAATTTTTCCAGATTTCCATTTTTCAACTTTATACTTTCATTTCCAGATTTAATTCCCTTCAGACACCATCATCATGCAAATTTCAACATTTAAATCATTCCAACCACACAATAACCATTCTCCATTCATCCATAATCAATTCAATCATGCATTTAAATCAAATTCATCATCAAATAAAATTCATATAAGCCGTATCAGTTCATGACAGATCCATCCAAACCAGAATACATATCAGATATCAGTAAACTTTCTAAATACTCAAACATCATGCTTTTCTTATATGAATCTCAGATCATAAATCAAACAGTATAAATTAAACATATAAGCTTCCCTTACCCGGATTGGAATTCAAGTTTGTCCTAGATGTGAAATGGCTTTGTTCAACAAGCTTTTCCTTATACTCTTGACTCCTCCAGAACAAAATCTAACCACGGATTACAGAACACTCAAGATAAGAGTTTGCATGCAACTAAAACCCTATTTTTCCAGAAACCTAAGGATGAACTACAGCAGGGAGACTTACCAGGTTGGATTCAAATTCTATTCGGTCCAAAATGAAGATCACTGCAGTACGAATACTCCTACGGTGCTGCAAACGTGATTGGAGAAGAAGTATGAGTTTTTACAGTAAAAGGAAGTTCACTGGTTCAAGAGAGAAGTGGGAGAAGGTGAAAGGGTGAGTTCAGAGGTTGAAGATGAGTTCGTGCAAGTGAGAGAGGGTTTTCGAAAAGTCTGGTTTTGTTAAACCAACGTTCAATTGGAAGAACGTGTCACAGGTTGCCACATGCACACCAAACTCTGATTTGGAAGATTCCAACGTGACAAGTGGCGTGTGTGCATGCAGAGTTTAGTGCGTTTTAATGTTTCAGAGAAATGATGGGCGTGGTTCTTCGTGCACATCAGAGGGGAATGGAATCAGTTTGGGGAGTGGGTTTTAATGGCTGGAATGAGGTGGCACGCATTAAGGGTGAGGTGTCAGGATTTATTTAAGCTAATTATTAAGGGTTTCACATATTAAATATATATTTTTTTAAATTTTATTTAAATTTTATTTTAATAATTTATAAAAATATATGTTTTAAATATTTGCGTGTATCCACGAGTATCCATGGGTATCCACAGGTTTTAAAATATCTGCAGGTATTTTTTAAGCAAGTATCTAAGTATCCGGTAGTGGGTGAATTTTTTTTGTTAAGTCGGGTTGTAGGTAAGCACTATATGTGCCTGATTCGACTTGTTGTCATCCCTAATCACCATTGAGTTAAGACCATTACTTAAAAATTAACGGAATAAAATTGATTGATGCTTAATTGTGAATGAAGTTGACAATTTTTTAAGAATAAAGATAAATATATTTAAACTTTAAAATAGAGACTACCCTATTAATTAAACTTTAAAAATATATTTAACATTAAATATATAATATAGGAGAGCAAATGATGCATGGGAAAATAATGTTCTTTTCTCTTTTGTGAAATTAATTTGGATGAACGAATTGTTCATGGATTTCATGCATGAATGTTTTCTTGGTCGTTCCGTGAGTGGTTAGTTACGTCCTTCATCCACGATCCTTCTTTCAAACTTTCCCTTTCATCTTTCTCATGCAAAGTAATCTCAGCCCTTCGATGTAGATAATTTCACATTCCTTTTACTTTTAGTCTTTTCGCTTCTTCTTTTCATGACTTCCATAATTAATCACTCTCTTTCTATTTGCTTCCATTGGATTTGCTGTTCAGACTTTCTTTCTTCCTTCTCAGGAAACTTTCTTTTTTTTCTGTCCACTTTATTCGATATCAATGCATCTGCTTCCTACACAGGGCACGGGAGAAGGAGATCACAATAAAGCAAACACAAAAAATCAATAATAATAATCACGATAAATGTATTGCCAGTGTAAGCTTAAAAAATTATGTATGTTTGTAAAAAAAAAAAAAGAATATATATAGTAGAATATTTTTATTCCGTTCATTTCAAATTCAAGAGAATAAATTACACTTAATTTATAATCTAATATTATATGAATTCTCAATTATATTTACTAAGTAATTTGTCATTTTTTTAAAGACGGTATTAAGTATATTTATCAAAGATATTAATAAAATTATAATATATTATTTTAATATACATTCAACTACTTCAAATTAATTTAAGGAAAATTAATTGTCGATCCAAAAGCTCTATTTATAATTTAAGAAAAACTCATTATCAGTTCAAAAGTGATATGCATATTGGGACATCTAATAAACTATTAGACCGATGAATAAATGTAATTAATTAACTCTCCTCTTGTAAAAATAATATATCTTATAGATATAACAATATTATTACAAACTTCTAAACTGATTAACAAAACTTTCAAAGTTTTTACCTTACTTAACCAACATCTCCCACTACTAAATGTTGTTATACATTTATTTCTTCATTAATTCCAATCAATGAAATAAAACTTCTAAAACGGAAAAACAAAACGCAATTAATTATAAAAAAAAAACTCGCTTTAATTAAGATATTAATCAATTTATCTAAAATGTGTTATCTCAACAATATAATTTAATGATCAAATTACATCACAGATAATTCATAAAATTTACATTTAGAGAGATGAAATTTAAATGAATTAAATAATAAGTTCATTTTAAACTTGCTTGCGTTTTTTTTTATCTATTTTAAATTTATTTCTCTAATATAAATACATCAAGTCTACTATACTATTTTTATTTCTTTTATATTAGGGGGAATACCTCAGGTATGACTTTAAGATTAATAGTTATAGGCTTTGATTTACATATTCATATACACTCAACAAAGTAATTTTATATATGACTTGTTAGAGTAATTAATATAAAAGTTACAATTTTATCATAGCATAATTGTAAAAAATATTTATATTAATAATATATTTTAATTAAATTTTAAACATACTATTTATACAATATATTGCTATTATTATTGTAAGTCTAAAACTTCAAATAGCATATAGGGATCATCGACTAAGAAGTATATAGTATAGCTAAATTACTGTTCAATTAAAAAAAGGTTTGTACAAAAAAGGATTAGAGAAGTATTATTTAAAGTGATTGGCGGTTAGTTTTGTCTTTATAAATTGATTACACTAATAAGTATTTTGTACGTTAATATATGTGCACTTTCAAGTGCATGTTAAACATCAAAGGGTTTTTTTAAAATATATTTAATATTTTTTATAGTGATAATCAGAAACATCAACGAATATATAAAATGAGGGACTTTGATTATTAGGATTTATTAAGTATTTTTAATTTAATATTGAGTAAATAATAAATTAGAAGCATTTTTATTCACTACAAATTGTAATTGATTTTAGAACCTACAATTTATTTTAGTTTCAGATCTTCGGTGTATTTTTAGTTTATATATCATGAATTATAAAAAAAAATTAGTTTTCAAAATAAAAAAAATCATTAATGTGATTGAATTATTTTTAAGTGGATAAGTCAATTAACTAACGTACTTACTATTTTTTATGAATAATATATATTTATCTTCTGTTAAAAATATGATTATAAAAAATACCATGTAAAATAGTATTTATAATATACTATAATGAAAATAATTAATTGAAGAAAAAAACCTTTAATAATGATTAAAAAATTGATCAAATTCAAATATATATTGACTAATCGATTAAAAGTAAAATATCAAGTTATATATTCATCATCCTATTATAGATATAAAATATTAATAGTTTTCAACCATTAATATCTCAACAAAATGTTTCGTAGAATGTTCACTTTCAATTAATTTTTTTCTTCATTCAAAACTCGAATCTAATATAGTCTTAGTCAGAAATATAATTTTCTTTCGGACAGTAAGAAATTTATTTTAACTTGACCAGAACGATAACTTATTTTTAAAAAATAAAATACAATTATTTATCATACAAATAAAATAAAATTTGGTTTATCTAAGGTGAAAAACTCACTTTACTTTCGAAGATTGGACGACAAAAATCAAGGAGTCCTATGATGTACTTATCCACAACATTAATATCTACCATTACTTTTTATGAATGATTGAAATTTCTTATTTCTTTTTATGGAATCCAAAAATAATTATAAGTATGAAACACTTCTATAAATCGTTCAGCACAAGCTGACAAAAGAATTGTTAAAAACAAAAATAGGAAGAACTTATTGTAATAACAAAGCTAAAATTACCAAAAAAAAAAAAAAATTATCGTTCTCTATTTATACACAGCCCTTGTTTTACGTGCTCATCTTAGTGGGGATGATCTCTTTGTAATTTATACTTCAAAAAAGAAGAAGGAAGTTTACAACTATATATCACCCTGTGCTGTGTCGTTGTCTATATAAAGGACTTAGAATTGTAATTTCGCAGCAACCTGGTCCTTTCTTTTTCTTCAACATCGTTAACTCTAAATCCTCTTTCAATGGCTTCCTTGCTAAACGACAAACCCAATGCCATGAGAAGGTTCCAAAGAAAACTAAACCTCGAAAACATCTTTCACTTGTTCAACGTTGCTGCCGGAATTTTGCTCTTCTCTCACTCCTTTTCCTTCCCCATCACCCTCCAAACACTTTCCCATCTCCACCACACATTAATTCCACTCTTCCACAATTCTTTCTACGCTTTTCTTCTCCTAAACGCCATCATCCTCTTCCTCTTCGCACTCTCCAATAACAAAAACAAAGACAATAACAACAACAACAACAACGTTGCTGCCTGCACCGACGTCTACGACCAAATCCTCAACCACACCGAGTCTCGCCACGTCGTAACCGCGCCACAGGAACAACCTCGCACCGCAGAGAAAGAATCCGAGGAAACTGTCACGGCGGTTACCGAGACGGCGGCGGCGTGCTGTTGCACGACACTGTCGACGGTGACGGAGGGAGAGGCGATTTCGGTGTCGGAGAAGAAGCCCTACCGGCGAGTCCAGTCGGAGAGTTACGAGCGGCGGATGGTGGTGGCGGCTGCCCGGGGAGAGTTGAAGAGATGGGAGTCGGTGGGACTGAGGAGGCCGTTTGAGAGTGAATTGCGGTGCGTGGAAGAGTTGAGTGAAGAGGAATTCAATCGTGCGGTTGAGGAATTCATCGCCTTGCATAAGAGAATGCAGTGGGAAGAACAACTAGCACAGAATTTGGCATGCACTCCATCAAATTAAAAGAAAATGAAAAAAAAAAACAAATAAATTAGGGAACTAGAGAAGGATATAATATATTTTTCATTTTTCATCCACCATTGTACAGTAATTTATCCAATTTCTGAGGGATTTGTTTCCTATTTTAATATATTATACTATATCTTATCCAATTACTTTGTAACGTTGGTTTTACCATGGGTTTGGCGCCAAAGGGCAGAGCTAAATTAAAATAATGTAATTGCTATATCGTTTACAAATATTTTTCTCCTAATGATTTTTAAACGATTGGTATTGTGCTTTATATATAGGTTTGCCTTTCATAATATTTTCAGAGATCCCGTGTTATAAAATAACTTTTATTTAAGAACGATTTTTTCAATGAATAGTATGTGTAATTATAGAAAGGGAAAAAAAAAGTTCTCTCTTTCAATTTCCTAACATACGAAACTGTGTATTAAAAAAAATAAAAAAGTCACATGGTTGTTTTCATTTGGATATAATTATGTATAGATGATTATGATTACTGTCTTTTTCTTTTGAGTGGATTTGAGGGAGTGAATTTGAGGGGATTTGAGAAGATTTGAAGATAATTTTTTTTATCGTTTTTTTGAGCGAATTTGGAGGTAAATGAGAGTGAATTTGAAAATAATTTTTTTTAATTTGTCACGTCAATACAATTCTATATTAATTCTCACAAATTTTATTTTTAAATTCACTCTTATTTACCTCCAAATTCGCTCAAAAAAACGATAAAAAAAATTATCTTCAAATTCTCTCAAATCCCGTCAAATCCACTCCCTCAAATCTACTCAAATCAAAAGAACAAGCCTACAAGTCATATTTTTTGACATTAATAATTTAAATACAACAATATTTTTTTGAAATTCTCATTTTTTTTATGGGAAAGGTTGTAATAGGAAGATCTCAAAATAATAACACGTTGTATTTATTACATATGATATAAAGACTTTGATGTTTGTGTGTATAAAAAAAGATATGATTATGGATTATTTTTCTTAAAAATATGAAAATTTCAATGACAGAATATTTAGTAAATCTGGTGTCAATAACATTTTTTTTATGTTAGAAAACTTCAATTTTGGAGCACTCTAGATGCTTCAAAACATGGCAGCAGATTCCTTTGTAGTTTAGTGGTGATTTGTAACTCGAAGAACTAACTTTTTGCCGATTAAATTATGAGCAAGATTAATGGGACAAGACAATCTGGTTCCAGATACCACCAATAATCATGGATTATACCTCAATTAGTATGCTTTCTTAACACAGAAACTAAATTCCTATATATTTAGAAATATTTTGTATTGGCAGCTGTGAAAACAAACAAAGTTGAAATAAAATGCGCACGGGTTTCTATTATTGGGCAACCAATGATGTGCTTTTTCTAAATAACTATTCTCATAATCTTTTTAACTATTCACTAATTTTATTTGATTGATGCAATGATATTTATATTTCCCTAAAGTTTGCTTCAAAATTTTCAATGATAGAAGATTTATGTTTTTGCTAATTGTCATACTTTATTAGTGATTATTCTTTTGCTTAAACAACTCTAAAGGAATTTTAAATTTGCCAAACATATTATCATATACTTTTCCTTTTTATTTTATTTTATATTATATATAGATTATTCCTCCCTCTTTATTTATTTGCAGTTATTCAGGGGTCAGATAAGTGTGTTGTGTAGCTATTGTTGGTTTGCTTCTGCTTTATTCACTTAATTTAGTGAGTGTTTAATAGAGAAAAGCAAGATTTAATCTTTAATTAGAAAGAAGTGGGGACTCGTGGTGATAACAGATTATTAAAGTGTCTTCTCTCAGTTGTTTCAATTTATTTGATATTTTGGTCAGTGCTCGAAGGGACCCATTTAAAGGAAAAAATAAAATAAAATAAAAACAAATAGAGAAGTTTATGGCATAGTGGTTGGAATTGGAACAACAAAATAATATAGTGCTGAACTAATGAGATTGTTTTTTCATAACAAAGTAGATCACAATTATCCTTAAGAAGTGAAATAATGTTATTGTTTATTACCACCCAACATATTTTCTTTGGTGCTGTCTGTCCCAAGGGAACCAACCTTCTAAGCTTTTAAAATTGTACCGTAGCCACCACACTCAATACCACATAAAATAAACATTTTTTTTCGTTGTCTAGCCCCTCCAACCCTACAATATATACCATATTCCAAAATCAAATTCCATACATATTTTCTGTCTCAAACAAGTTAATTTCGTATTCTTTCTTAATACATTTACTAAAGAAAATTTAATTCAATTTTATAAAATTAAGTTATAAAATAAAATTTGTACTTATTCATGTCAATATTAGAATAATTTTTGTTTTTATACAGTCGAATAGATACCTTGCAAATATTTCAATTTTACAAACATCTGTTGGTCTTGAATTTTTATCATCATTCTTTTGAATATTCTGTCTTTCCTAAAATTAGTGTGGATTATGTATGTTGAACAAATGCTCAAATCAACCTTTCACATCATCGTAAGTAAAATACTTTAATAATTATTTAAGTAGTGTTTGATTATATTTTATTGAATTACAAAGTAATTTAGGTAAACTAACAAATAAGCGGTCAAACTGTCTAATATTAATCACATCCTACTGAGTTGGACAAATTTAAACATAAATATTTAAGACGTATTACATTGTATTTTGTATTATATTATCATAAGACAAAACTAATACTAATGTAATCGAAAGATACTCATCATATATAATATAATTTTAATGTTAATCTGATAATACAGAAGATATATGAATGATTTAACAAATAATAAATTTTATTATAATAAATTTTGAATGATTCAAATATTATCTTTAGAGGTATATTTAAATTAAATTAAATTTTACGTATTAGTTTGTAAGATGATATATATTTGTTTATCTTTAATGTCATAAAATACATCCAAAAGACTATTCATGTTGCTATTCATCATCTTAAATTTTATGAATGCAAAATAAGCATTCATTGAAGCTAATTTTCATCAAATACTTTGCTTTTTTTTTTTTAACTGTTGTACTACTGCATGCAGCTTTTTGATATTCCCGTGACTTAGTTTCAGAGTTATCAATATATATAAAATCAAAGTCACCTCATAACTTTTTTTTTTTGTTATGAGAGGAGTTTTTGTTTGTTCATAGATTTAAATGTTTACTTCATCATCAGGGTAAGAGACGAATTTCTGTTATGAGATTAAGAGACAAATTTCTATTTAATATCCGGTTTTAAAAATGAAGATATTGGGTGCCTATGTTATGAAAAGTATATGAATAAGGTTCACAAAGAAAGAACAAGTTCAACAAATTATCAAAGAAAAAGCTAAATAAGAGAGAGAAAAAGGTGGACAGCAGAAGAGAATAGAGAAAAAGTACGATCACATTAGCATGACTTAATGTCGTTACTGTCAACTTAACGGATATGACATTATGTCTTCATTTTTAAAGCCGGATACTAAATAGAAATTCACCTGTTCATGAGGACGAAGTAAGCATTTAAGCCTAAATTATAGACCTCATGAGATTACTTGAGTTTCAAGCCGTGATACTTTTTTATTTCATATTTCAGATAGAGCAGAATCTTGTGACCTGACTCATTCCAATTGCATATTATTAATCACAATATATGAAGAAAAAACAAGTCGATGAATTTTGAATTTTATATATTATGTGGGGAAAGCAAAATGAAACAGATGAAAAAGGATATAATTATGAAAGCATTTATTTTCCTTATAATCACAACTATTCTTGTTGTCTTCGTGTTGTAGTGATAAATCATGCTCAGTACATTGATTTTGTCTTCTTGTCTCCTTCTACTGCATTATATATCCAACTTGGACTCCATTTTCTGGTTTTGTTTTCTCCAAGTGGGTTCACAACACAACTTGTTTTATATTTGGTAGAAACACCCTTTGAATTTTGAAGGCTTTTCTGTACCAAACCATAAACAACTGCTCCATCATAAAATTTAGAGGTTTTTCACTTTCTTTTATATTCTTTCTTCTCTTGTTACACTTCCAACGCCATAACAAGGAATTGATTTGTGTTCTTGGTGGGAAAACGAACTATGCAGTCAATAACCAATAGAATCACTGCTCCAGAAAAAAAATCATATATAAACGCTATAAGAATTGCAGAAATTATATTCTTTTTAACCTATTCTATCATACTTTCTTCTGTAGACTACCTACATTTCTTAAAGAACAAAAATATCTTTCACTAGTTTGAGTAAAATAAGATTACTTAGATATTTAATTTAGTTTCTTACGCAATATGAAGACTTGAAATATATTGTTAAGTTAGAATATTAATAGATGTCATTTGATTACATGTATATTTTGTTGGAAGTAATATTATCAAATAAAATAGTTTTGGACAAAATAAATAAATAAATATATATATACATATATATATATATATATAGATATATGTATATATATATATATGTATATATGTATATGTATATATGTATGTATATGTATATCTATGTATATATATATATATCTATGTATATATATATATCTATGTATATATATGTATATGTATATATATGTATATGTATATATATATATGTATATGTATATATATATATGTATATGTATATATATATGTATATGTATATATATACATATATATATATATATACATATATATAGGTGAGAAAGTAGATTGCATGTCGTTCTTTTAATCCAAATAGGTTAAAGATGAGTGTGATAAATTAACCTATTTTTCTTTTGATTAAAAATTTAAATAAAAATAATTAAAAAATTATATTTTCTATGTTTTATTCTTTGATGAGGTAAATATTAATATTATTGTAATTTAAATAATAAATAATTAAAAATTAAATTTTAATTATTATTTAAAAAAATAATTTAGCATGTAATAATTATTTTAATTCATTTCATTAAAAAAATTTAATTAATCAATTAAATTTTTTAATAATATCTTATATAATTAAATATGAATTTAATACACACATGAATCTAAAAAAGAAAAATTAAAATTAAAAGATGACATGCAACCTGTCATACGGGAAGAGTTATAAATTTGGACTTACTTCTAGATTAGTTTGGTTTGCTCCCTTAACTCTATCTTCCAAGAATAAAATAACATTCCAGTTTTAAACTTTATATGTTTACAACTAACCCATTTGAAAATTTTTAAACCATCATTAATGTATAACCTTTTTATTATTTACTCCTTGAGTAATCATTAGTAGAATATTTGCTTTTAAATTCACACATTATATCTCATTTTATACCAAATCGCTGCTTATAAAAACGCGGTGGCATATTTGAAATTAAGTTCAACTTATAAGCCTCGGTTGCATGGCAAACCGAAGCATAAAGCACTTACCACCTCGCTGCTTTCAGAATCGGTGCCTAAAACCACCTACCGAAGATGATACTACTTCGGTTTCTTCGAGAACCGAGGCATAAAGCCTCTGCACCTCTGAACACACTGCACACGACTAGACAAGCCAGCTGACAACTTTATGAAAAGGCTATAGTGCTTCGGTTTCTCGTAGAATCGAGGCATAAAGCCTTGCCACCTTTGCACCGTACCACTTTTTGAAGCACTTTTTGAAGTTTCTATTCGTTTTGTCCAAGAGTTACAACTTCGGTTGCTTTAGAACCGGTGATATTGGCTGTTTCGGCTTCGGGTGCTCTTCTGACCGAGGCATATAGTCCTCTACTGCTTCGATTGTTTTTGAAAAATGAGGTAGTATCGTTTATTAAGTTGGAAAGTTTCATTTTTCTCGCGCTGCTGGTTCGTTCTGATTCTTCTTTCTCTGCGCATGAAATAAGCTTTGTTGCTTCTGCTTCTTCGCTGCTTCCTCGCGTTGTTGGTTCGTCTGTGCCGCAACCACTGTTCCTTCGTCGCCACTGCGAGTCTTTCATTTTATTTGTGTCGCCTCCGTCGTTGCCGCTTTGCTGCCTTCGTTTTTTGTGCTGCCTTGGTCGTTGTCGTCGTAGCCGTTGCTGCCCGTGCCCTCACTGTGCATCACGGTAAATAAATTTTTGAAATGTCTTTAATATTAATTTGAGTTGGTCTGTTGATTGAAAATATTCCAGTGTCCCTACTCTTTGCGTTTTGCTTTATAATTTGTTATGGAAACATCTACTTATTCAAAGGAACAAACTTGATATCAGAACTTTAGGTTTATATAAGCCTCACTATCGATTTGGAGTTGGCAAAATGAGCTTCAATACACTTTCAGAACCAATATACTTTCAGAACTCACGAAAAACAACTCGGATATACTGTGGTTATTACTTTAAATAAATAAATAATGACTAATTAAAGCTTTGAATATAAATTAATGGCTAATTAAAAGGAAAAGCTAGCCTTATATCAAATAAGACGAAAAAATTTAATTCATTATATTTAATTAATACAAATTAATAATATTTAAGAGTAAAATATGAAAGTGATATGATACTTTCAAAACTAGCATAACCTATTTAATTGATATATAACTTTAATTCTTTTTTTTATCTAAATCATTTTATTATATTACCGATTTGATATTGTCATTTTCATATAAAATTGAATATATGCTTAATTTATGTAATAATAATAATAATTTATGAAATTATAATCGTCTTCTAGAACTAAGTATGAGTGAAACTATGTGCTAGAATTTGAAAGGTAGTGGAGTTGTTTGCTTAAATATATTGTTTGATAGAATATATTACATGTTGCATATGTAATTATTAATTTGCTTGAATATGTTGATGTTGTTG
This sequence comes from Vigna umbellata, assembly GCF_029865625.1. Taxonomy (NCBI): domain Eukaryota; kingdom Viridiplantae; phylum Streptophyta; class Magnoliopsida; order Fabales; family Fabaceae; genus Vigna; species Vigna umbellata. The sequence continues at coordinate 42,447,123 of NC_142171.1, forward strand.
ACAATTAACCTTAGTTTCCCGTTTGAGATTCAATATAAAAGTTACTGGCTAAATATGTAATTCAATTATATAATAGTATGTAGTATATATTAGGATATAGTAAGTTCTAAATTTATGTTTCTAAGTTGTTTTATGCTTTTCTACATTATTATTAGTTTAACTTTGTACATTGATTTATGCTTCAAACTTGATTTATGATTACATTGAATTGATTTAAGCTTCTAAGAAGTTGATTTATGATTCCATTGAATATATTTATGTTTTAATATAATTTTCATTCAAAATATACGTTTATACGTTTCTGGATTATTCTGGACTGTTCTGGCTATAAAAATATATGCAGGTCTGTTTCTGTAGTTAGGAATGTTGCAGAAACAGACTCATTTAAAAAAAAACAGGGGTATATGCCTCGGTTGAGGTCATACTCGAGGTAGAAAGACCCTTTATGGCCTCCATTATAGTCACACCCGAAGCAGAAAGGCTTGCGGTGAAAAAAAAAAGGACTCTACTGCCTCGGTTGTATCTTGAACCGAGGCAGTAGAGTGGGACATACTATCTCGGTTCACGTGGAACCGAGGCATAAAGTTCTACGAAAAAAAAATTTAAAAAAATCAAAAACTCTACTACTTCGGTTAAGGATGAATCGACTTAACCAAGGCCAAATCCTCTCCTTTTATGCCTCGGTTCGCACCTGACTTTTTGCCTCGCCTACATATGCATCGGTTCGAGAATCGCTGCCTATAAACAAAAATAACCACTGTCGTTTTTCCTTACTGTACTAGTAAATATATCAAAACTACTAATAAAGAAAACCTACATTTTAATTAATTGGAAAATTGTTCACTATACGGACAAGGTTTGTCCCGTACCATCTTTCTCTATACTGTAAACTATAGCCAATTGTTGATGCTTCATGTTTTTCAAGTATCTACTTTTGACCATGATTTATGTTGTTGGCTCGTAACATTGATTTGGAAGACCTTATCTACATCTATAGGTTTGTTAAAATTAAAATCCAGAGTCATAACACTTCACCTAATATTGTTTGATAAATAAATTTTAATTTTTGAACAGCTTGTAGTACTTTTTTTTATAACAGCTCCTAGCACTTGTTTAACTTGTTATTTTTTTTATATAATAACATTTATTATCTATATTTTCCGTGTTTGTGGCGAATATGTACACACTGTCGTAGATCTCTTGCTGCAACAAAATATCACATAACAGTTTTGTATAAACCGCCGCAAACACTCGTTTTAATACACTATATAAAACAACGTTTAAAAATTACAAATCACGACATTTGAAATTGTCAATTTTTCTATTTAAAAACAATTTCAATACAAAAACACCATTATTTTCATTATCCGGAATTGTATTGTAGTACAATATTTCTAGTTGTAATTTGAATGTAATATTATTTTTGTCATTTTTTATTTCATAATTTAATAAAAAAAATCATAAACTCAAAATAATTATTAAAAGAATTATCAGAATAGACAATAGTGAAAATGTTTCGCTCATAATTTATATTAAAAATCAAATACATGACCCAAAAATTTATATATTTTAAACAAAACCACACAATATTACATTATTATAACATATTTTCTTAAATTTTTATATTTATTTTTTGACATTCATACTTATCCATTCATATGAAGACAATAATATAAGAAACTTATGTAATTTTGTAAGTAAATCACTAAAAATATATATAAAATATATGTACTAAAATATTATATATATATATATATATATATATATATATATATATATATATATATATATAATTAAAAGAAACATATACATATTCACCTATACAAAATTCAAAATTCTATATAGATATATTTATTTATACGCTGAATAAATATGATCATGTTCCTAGTTAGGAAGACATTGTTGAAGAGGAAAAATATACGAGAAGGACATTCTCATCATTCCAAATAAAATGAATTAAAAAGTGAGAAGGAAATAAGAAAAAGCAGTGAGAAATGAACGAAAGAGACATGATAATCGTTTGGTGAGTCACGATAAGTGCAGCATTCGTCTAGGAATGGTTTTATTCCTTTGTATTGCTCTGCAAATTGGTTCATATCACACCAAGATGGAGACACCTTCTCTAGTTTTTCCTCATACCACTTCAACTTGAAGGAAAAACTAATAAAAAACAACAAAAATCATCACAAAAACTATTCTGCAAACCTATTAAAAATTTTCACCCTCCACTTCAATATCATATAGCTAATAATTTAGTTGTAATAAAAACATACCTCATTATTTATTAGTCAATTAATATTTATTAATAATTTATTTTAATTTTTATATATCAACTATCTGGATTAATATCTGTCTTTGGAATTTAGTTATTTTTATTATTTTAGGAAAGTACTTTTAAGGTATATGTAGTTCTTCATGAGAATTGAGACCCAATTTCTCTTACATTAACATCTATTTTTCTTTTAATTTATATTTTTTATTCCTTTCAAATACTATCCCTCCAGTTTCATCACTGTAATCATCAAATTAAAGATATTTTCTAAATTACCGTAATCTTAGTTGTACCTAATTCATTTGGCTTTGATTAAATAGCGTGTTTTCATTTTTTTTTCAGTTTCAACACATCTTTAGCTCATCATAAAAAATAAATGTTTAAACTATTAGTTTTTTAACCTTGAAATGAAGGGGACCTCAGCCTGGTACTGTATCGGTACGATTTGAGCGTTCATTTTATAGTTGAGTTTGATATTTTGACACTGTCTTTTGTATATATTCTCAATCCAGGCTCATCAATTATTTTATTTTAAATTTTTATTCACATTTATTTGAATTTATTATTAAATATAATATTTTTATTATTAAAACGAGAAGTAAAACAGAAATAAGAGAAAAATCGGGCATCAAAGTAGTTGATATAATTAACATTGATTTCGTGAAGGAATTGGGAAGGGATCATCAATTGATTCTGAGGACAATTATTTGAATTTTGATTTTGATTTAGTGAATGCAAAAAATCTCTCAATTTTGTCAAGACTGATATTTGATGCATTAATTTCGATAATGGAAGTTGATAATTAACACCAGAAAGAATGTTATGTATATGTATCATAACAAACTAAATTTACATCCACTAGAAAAAATTGACAGTAAGTGACAAATAAATTTGAGAAATCATCATTTTTCATTTAAAAACTTTGAAATAATATCATTTTACTTATATATTATTTATTTTTAACCAATACGAAACCTTAAACTCACGCTAAATTCATAATAATCTGTTGAAAATAGATAAGTAGACTTTGCAATATCTGAGGGCATGAGTTAAATACTTGTTACCGAAAGCCAACCCCGAATATGCGGGTAAAATCTTAAAACCCACGTTCGACATGCTTGCAAATGTAAATGTTTAAGTTGTCACATCAGATGGTTTGGTTTTGGGCATCCTTGGTCGAGATCAAACGGACAGGATATCCACTCTTGAGTTTTGTAAAAAGTGCCCCTTTCTGAATACTTGAGTCAGAGTCGATCACCTTCCACCTTAATATAAACCATTTAATTTCTTCAGTATAACTTTCATGTTACCAACATCAAACTAAAAAAATAAATTTTTGTATTTTCAAGAAAAAATATTAAATAAATGCAAAAAATTAATGTGTCCATACAGAAAATACCCACTTGCAATTGGTGATGAAACGATGGAGAAACACCAACATCATGGCTTTAGCCATGTTCTTCCCTAGACACGCCCTTCCTCCCATCCCAAAAGCTAAGAAGCTGTATGGTGTTGACTCTGCCTGCAATATTTGTTCCAACAGTTTATCTGGTGATCTTTGAATCTCAAAATTAGGTTTTTATTTTTCTTATAAGATTAGACTTACAGGGAATCTTGAAGGATCGAACACACCGGGATCATTGTGCACGGTTGGATCATGGTGTATCGATCTAGCATCGACGTTAATGTTCCACCCCTTCTTGATTTTATATCCTATAACATTTCATTTTTTTCCTCATTTAAATTTACACAAACTTCATCATAGGCATGCATGAGAAATTTACGTGTTACCTTCAATAACACAGTCCTCGAGTGCTACTCTAGGCAACCACTGCACCACAGATGCCTTTCTTAATGCTTCTTTTACAACCTGTTTGTTATATCAGAAACCACAATTAATTCAAGAGAAGCAGTTCATTCAATGCACGATCTTATAACTAGTGAATTTGATGCAGGAGCTAGCTACAACACATTGCACAGAAAAGTACAACATACACACACCTTAGAAGCATATGGCATCTCGTTAAGGGCCTCTACTGTAAGATATGAATTTCTCGAACCATTCTTCTCAATCTCAAGTTGCTCCTTCTGTTTAGTTATCAAAATTACTACATTTTACTAAACCAAAAGGAAGAAAGTGTTGAATGATCATTGGATAATGTAAACATGTTCACCCACCATAAGGGTATTAAAAACAAGCGGATTCTCATCCACAAATTTGATCATCCATGTCATCGCATTTGCTATCGTGTCCTGTCCTGCGATTTCGATAGTTTTAAGATTATGTCATTCTGTTCAATTTCAATATAATATGTAATTATAGCTTGATTGGTAATTAAAAATGTAATTATCATAACATATAGTAATTTCTCTGTACTGGGGTTGGATGGTTCGTACTAAACCTTACCAGCAATTATCATAGTTAAGATATTGTCTTTGATCTCTCTCTCTGTTAGCATTGGGATTCCATCGTCGTGTAATTTATCATCCAAAAGTTGTTGAAGGAAATCGACATGGCTAGTTGCAGTTCCACTTCTTCTTTCACTTATTGTCTTCTCCAATATATCCATTATCCTTTTTCGAGCCTGCATTTTCACTTGAAAGCTCAAATTCACATTTCAAAGTTTAATGTATGCACTTATACTTGATGTTTATTTACCTGAAGGCCTTTGTAGAATCTGGTCCAGGGTAATCTCACGGGTAAGGCTAACATTGCTTCACCCAAACGAGAAACCTCATTTTGCACGCTCTCTAATTCGTCGCCATTTTCGATGCTTATTAGCATCTTGCACATCGCCTTACACGCTAGCTGCATCAAAAAACATTATCCTCAACCTCATTTTATTCACAAACTAACATTTTTTTTAGACAGAAGAAAGAAACAAAGAACAAATTAATAAAATGAGAGAAAGAATGGAGATGAGATAAAAGAAAGAAAAGGAAGTTATACATGGCTTGAGAGAATTTCTTTTATTTAACTACCATGATTATAATCCATGAATTTATATATATATATATATATATATATATATATATATATATATATATATATATATATATATATATATATATGGTTTTATCTTGTCTTTAAATTTAAATATTTTTTTGTTTTTGTTTTTGTATAGAAAAAAAATAAACATCTCTTCAAAATAAAAGTTCTAAGATATACGTTAATGATTTAATGATTCAACCGATATCAATAAATAGTATTAACAATAAAATAATATGTCAAATAATATTAACCTTTAGTGTTTCATCTTGAATAACGAGAACAGATCCAGATTTCCAACTAGTTGTAGCTTCAAGAAGAAGTGAATCAAAGAGTTTAACGAAGGAAGACAAAGATTGCGTGGAGAATAGAGAAAACAGAGAACCGCGAATAAGTTTGTGATGTTGGTGTGTAGCGCAGAGCAAGCTATCGCGTCCAACAAGCTCAGCGATTGACTTCATATACTTCTTTGAGAATTTCTCCTCGTTGTTTAGAATCACTTTTGCAGACTCCGTGCCCGATATGAAAACGTGCGTTTCCCCGAATAACTTCGTCTTGAAGCATTTTCCATACCTGACACGTCTCTTCTAAATTATATAAATGTAAAAACCTAACTATAATCTCACGTAATAATAATTCTAATAAAAACATAATAAAACTGGTAATATCGAAGATTCCACGTTAATTAGAAATAATCTGAGTTAAAGTTTACTTTATTATATATATGATATGTTACCGGAGTCGGCGAGCTTGGACAAATTCATAGACTCCTTTGGTGTTGTTGATGGCAGCCATGAACTGAAGTGTCTCTCCGAGAAAGGGTAATCCTCGATTTCCCGGAGGAATGTTTGGCAGAGAGGGGTAGTTTGTGCACCAAAGTGTCCATGCTTTTCGACAGAATAAAAGAAAACACAAGAGAGCAACATGGGAACAAAGGTAAGGATGCTCCTCTACCAATTTGGAAAGCATTTTGGTCTCTGTTCACTTCTCTTCTATGGTGGCCAAATATCTTGCTCAATAGACAACACTGGTAGTGCTACATATATGTACAACATAGGATTTATATGGCCGACATGCACTGAGTATGTTTTGAAACATTCAGGCTTCCACTTTGAGACGAAAGTGGGATAATGCTACATTAATTGTTTAATCATGTTACATCTCATCTAAAATAAATTTAAACATGTTTTCTTTTATTTACTAATAAAATAATTTGTTAAAATATATCATAATTTTTTTAAAATTTATTTTTAAAATATTCTGAAGTTTTTTTAAACTTAAAATCATTGATACTAAAAAATAATATTTTTTTTTCTTAGAGAGTTAAAACAATTAGTATAAAAAAGAATTAGACTGTTTTTTAAAGTCTTAACGGTGTTGGTTTAAAGTTATAAATAAATTATATTTATTGTTTTCTATTATTTTTTTTGGAGAAGATTATAAAAAACGTGTCTTAAATTAATTTGCCTTTAACTTGAGGGAATTCAAAGAAATTATTAATTATCTTGCGCAATTGTTTAGAGAAGCCATTGCAATTGAAGGTGGTGGTGATTGAACTTGCAACTATCAACGGCACACAGTGACTCCCAAGTAGTGCTTTATAGTCAATTCAACGTAAGGCTAATTTTAGTGGGCTAATTTCATGTGATTAATAAATAAATATATAAATTTATTTTTTAAATGGGATTTATAATTGAATTATAAAAAGTGTTAGCTCAAGTAATGTCAAAAGGTTGAAATCCGGTAAGAGTAATTCTGTTATACTAAGGTACATCCATTTCCAATATATGTATCTAAAACAGTGAAATTGTTGCATTGCAATGTCCTTTTATGGTTAGGTCCACACAGCAAGGCCCAGCAAACCTAAGCACACAGAAACAAAAAAATTAATAATTATTGAATAATTAACTAAAAAGTTTAAGTAAATGAAAATTTGGGTTCGAGAATCACGTCAGAATACAACAAAAGAAGGATCTGAGCCGCAATTACTAGAGCTGGACACAGTGGCCAACGGGGTTTTGTTTTTTGTTTCTCAGTGCATTATAGTTGTTAGGTATTTGAATTTTTCCTATGATTGATTTGGAGTGTCTTGATAGTGTTCGATGAAATGCTTCACTAATAATCGTTCGTTTTCTCAGGCAAAAGCTGTTTGATGGAGGTGATTTTACAGGAAAAGGACGCAGGTAAGTGGGTTTACCGGGGCGAAGGAGCTGCTAACCTTGTTCTCGCATACACCGGATCGTTTCCTACGTTTGTACGTTCCTCAATTCCTTTGTTTTAATCGAATTGGATCATAATGGAAGCTTGATCAATGGTACATTGGTAATGGTGTTGATGTTGCAGATTGGGAAAGTGATGCGCATTCGTAAGGCTCCGAGGAGTGGCGCTGAGGCCATGACTATGAGGAGCCCCTCTGCCTTGACTGCGCAGGAACGCCTGCTTTGGAAAGACGTTGATGAACTCATTTCATCGCCGGACAATGACATTGCAAGCCAACAATTTGTCCACCACGTTATGAAGCCATTGCTTGGTTCCAAATTTGTCGATGCCGGGGTATGTGTTGAGTTGTGTTGCCCCCCGAATCCCCAACATTCTATTGTGATTGATTTTGTTATTTAAAAATGTACTACTCAGCGGTTTTTGATAGTTCGTTAATTAAAAAAATCGTCTATGCCACCTTTTTGTACAGTGTGGAAGATCTTATGTGAGATTAATGGTTACTGATTATGATCTCTGACTCTCACTTATCCTTCATTACTTTGTTTAGATGCTTGTGGGGGTGACGAGGGAATTTCTTGAATCGATTGAAAAGAATGTTATCTATCAACGTCCTGCTTGGAGAGTTGATAATGCACTGGTCGACATGCATCGAGATTCTGTGCTTCTCTTGTCTGATCATTCACTCTTCACTCATGGTATTGAGATGCCTTTGAGAACTTGCTTCAGTTCAAAGAATAATTGTTACCCTTTGTGCATGTGGAATTCTGGAGTATGTAGTTGCTGTGGTCGCTATATTTCTTTCAGTTAACATGTTATAGCACCACGCTGAGAAATCATCCATCCAAATGGGCACCATGAAAGCAAAAATAGAAGAAAGGGAGGGCAGGTTTTAGGGTTGAACGGGAGACATGCTACTAATCGTTTCAGTATTCTATAGTGATGCTTAGTACACTTCCAACAAGAAAACCATAATCTCTAGTCTCTTTCCTATTTGTTGTTATCCCTTGTAATATTAATTTAGTCACACATCCAAATTTTCTTACTTCACACGCATCTGCTAAACATTTGAAAGTTCTGCTACAAGCTCTCTGTTTTATTTCAGGTAATCTAGGATCGAGCCCCTGCATATCTGTTGAGATCAAGGTACGCTCTTTATAGTGTCATACATTATTATTCTTTGGTGTCAAAATTTCTCCTTCTTCTCATTATTAGACAACAACTTTGTTTAAACTTTAAAATTTTAAATTAAGTATCAAACTTGTTCCCCCTTACTCTTTCTTTTGCTTGTTGTTAACATTATAAGTGTTGTTGTGAACAAGTAGCCCAAATGGGGATTTCTTCCTCTTTCAAGATACATATCTGAAGAAACTGCTGTCAAAAGGACCATAACTCGCTTTCAAATGCACCAAGTTCTAAAATTGCAGCAAGGAGAGGTACCCGTGCACAAAATTTTTCCTTCATTGGTGTTTCTGTTTCTGCTTAGTGCATACTTCTTCCAGTGGTGATATCATGTAGTCTCGGAGTCATTATTTAATCTGTTGTTCTGTTGATGGATGTTATTAGAATTTCACTTAAACATTCATTATTTTTTTAACCTTTAAATTTTAAACAGTTTTATCCAATATGTTTGCAGATATCTTTGCTAAGTGAATACAATCCACTTGATCTGTTCTCTGGATCAAAGGAAAGAACTTTTAAAGCTATCAATGATCTCTTCACTTCACCTCAAAACAATTTACGTGTATTTATGAACGGTTCTCTCATATTTGGTGGTCTGGGAGGTGGTGCCGAAAATACTAACATTTGTATTGCTAAAGCATTTGAAGATGCACTTAAGTCTGTCATTCGATCTGACGAAGGTCTGCGTACAGAGAACTTGCTTACTCTTGTTACTGAGGCTGTGCAAAAATCAGGAGTCATTGATCGGCTTCTGGAGGTTCAGAAGCTTGATAGTGTTGACATAGAAGGAGCCATCCATGCATATTATGATGTTACTCATCAGCAGTGTATGGTATGTAGACAATTGAGTGCAGAACAACGGAAAAGGTATACCTCTTTACATTCGGCTTCGTTGGATGAAAGCTTGAGAATTGTAAAGGACTTTCTAATAGCAGCAACTGCAAAAGACTGCAGCTTTATGATATGTTTTAGACCAAGGAAAGAGGGGGATTCTGGATCTGTATGCAATAACGTGTATCTTCAGTCAACTAAGCAAACCTTTGACTTCAAGGTAGGCAGCCCTTCACATTTTTATTATTTATTTATTTATTTTTATCTGATAGGCAGTGCATTACATGATTCATTTGGTTGCTCTGCTAGTAGTCTGAGGGCCTCATTTGAGAATGATGTTGATTTTTTTTGTGCAAAATAGAATAGAGTTCAAATCCAGTGGAATGTTGAACCATTCCAGAATGGATCATTGGTGAATGACAAAGTGATACAAATAAATAAATAATTGATTAGAGCTTAATAATAAATATACTAATTTTCTTAATAAAATCAAATGAAAAACCAATTAAATAAAACACTACAATTAAAAAAGAAAGTCTGAATTTTTTGGGTCTCTCTTTTCCTACTTGACAGCTTCATTCTTATGCCTTCCTCATATTCTACCAAATAAAGGATGTCACTGAAAGAAAAACAGCAGATTGAAAGATTTTATTTTCAATTGTTCCCAAGAGAAACTCGCTGATCATAGTGAGAAATCAAACAAAAATTAGATCCACGGGAGTGAAATGTTATGTTCAACCGTTGTTTTGATATACTTTTTCACCAAAATCATCCTTATAGAGCATATTACTACTGATAATAAATCACTCAAGAATATTGATAAACTCCTATGAAGTGGAAGAATTAGAATAAGATGGCAATGGAATAATTGAAATAGGAAAAAAAATTTGGGTTGGTTTGATTTTAGTTTTTTATTTAATGTTTTTAGTTTAACCTTTTAAAATTAGTATATTTAGTGTTTAATCCTTAATTTTTCATTTATTTATTTTATTCTATTGTGACACTTCATAATTTATTGCTCTGGAGTGAGTGGACATCCTATTGTATTTAAACTAAAAAAGTTGTTTGGCATAAACTTATCACAAAAGGTATCTAAAATTACAAAAAAAATAAATAAAAAAATAGAGGCTATAAAATGATATCTGTAATACTTTACTGAATTCCTAACAGATGCTAAAGGAAAAATCCTCCTTCCAAAGGTTTCCCTGTTACAACTGAGGATGAGTTTTCAATGCTAGCAAATCTGAATGCTTCCCTCTCATATTACTTCAACTGCTCAACCACATCATTTTCTATAAATATTCTACTCACTTTGAGGCCGATCAAAAGGATAAATGTTGCAACCAAATAGGGTGTTTCTCAAAACTCAAAAGCACTGGAAGAAGCACCCTTACTGTCTTTGGTGTCATTTTTTATTGAACTGTAATTTGTGTCTGCTCTCATGAAGTACTAAAACCGAAAGCACATCAGTTGAAAATGGGGCTTTAATGTGTATGCACAGACCATATCTTGTGAACGACTTGATCACACTCACGATTTCATTTCTTATATTTATATGAAGCAAGTTTGAATTACTGCCTCCCTTAGCCACAATTATGATCATTGTATTATCTTTATCCTTATAAAACAATAAGTATGATGCTTGTTACATTTATATTTTCTTTCAACTGATATTTGACGTATATTAGGTGTATTTCATTGACTTGGATCTGAAGCGAATGAGTAAAATGGAAGAATATTATGAATTAGATAAGAAGATAGTGAGCTGCTACAAAGAAATGGCGAAAATGGACCATGGAAGAGATTTATGAACTTGCAACCATAACAAATTGCGTACCTAGATTTAGCAGTCTCTGTTATATAGGTAATACTTGGGAAGATTGAATTGGTAAGTATTGGCAATTTGTCAATATTATTTATCCTTCAGAAGGTTTTTTCTATGCATATCTTAAGTTTGGAAACTTATATTGTGCTTCATATAATGGTTCAATGTGGCTTTGCTTTCAATATCTTTATGATGGACTTGTTGAATTGGTTTGTGAAAGCTTTTATGTTAATACATATTGGACTCTTGGCTCCCTTATTATTTCTAAAATGTCTATATATTGTTTCTACACACACGGAGGCAGTAGATAAATTAAACGCTTTTGGTCCAGATCTTGTCTATTTTGATTTGTACATATTGGTGAAATTGGGAAAGTGATATGTCAATATTCTGTCAATTTTCCACAATAATACATTAACACTCAGGACACCTGTTTTTGCTTTGCAAATATCTTATCTCTAACTTTGCAATATAATGTTGTAAACAGTACTCAGAAAGTCTATGTTATAGACGGTGGCTTCAGCTCAGTTCTGGTTTTTCCTTTGGTCAGCCTAGTTTGGACGTGGCCTGACTGATAATCTCAGTGTGTCTACATTGAGCTCACAAGCCATTTCAAGGTTTTTCCCTTCTCACTCTTTTCCTTGTTTTTTGTCTCTAGTTCCAGTAGTTACAAAGGGACTTGTGTTGGTTGGATTATCAGAAGTGGTCATGCTTTTTCACCAGCATACTGACACATTCCTATCAAATGACTTTCATAATCAATTGTGACCACAATAATTTTTATTTTAAATTTATTTCATGACAATATTTAAATAGCGCACTGAAGCACCACTATAGCCTCAGCGCTGCCCCTGAACACTAAAGGGTTGCCGTAATGAAGCAGTTTAGAGTAGCGGCTGTAGTGGACCAAATAGGGGCCCCAGTGGCACTATTGTTTGATTCCAAAATGCCCCATAAACGGAGACATTAGAGCTTTTCTGGAGGTTATTTTTGTGATCTCAATCCTCAGAAATGAAAATTGCAGCTGTAATAGTTGTAAAAATGGTAAGAAAGCTCGGATTCAGAAGATGGTGTTGAAAAGGAAATTTAGGCTTTTTCGGGGTGCTATTTTTGTTGGAATTTACTTGTTTGACATCCTCGAAATTTTATTGATGATTATGAATGTCATTAATTTTGAGCTTTTTTTATTAATTAAAATTTATATGCCTACACACGCACCCTCTGTAAATTATATAGAAACTTTCAAAATAGTGGTTACTCACTAGCTTGCTATAGCGTTTTTTGGCCCGCGTACACATTGCTATTTGTAATTTGAAATACAACTTGAAGAGTACTCCTTGTGGAATATTGATAGAACCATGGATAGAACCATTTGCCTTTTGATATTAGAACTCACCCCCTCTTAAATTAAATGTATGCATTTTTGTTTTTCACCGATTATAAGGTATGTCTTTTGGGGTATATAGCATGGGTTTGATTGTCATATGATGTGATTTGTTAACTGTTGAGAATTTGTTTACTGAACCCAGGAATCTGGGTGGAGTCGAATAATTGTTGTGAATATTAATTGGAGTTTGTTTTTGTGAATATTTAGTTTCTGCATTTTGTTCGCCGGGGAGGGTACATATAGGTCGGACCCTATCCGATTACTATTTATTACTGGTTGTTTAGTTCCCTATTAGCATTTCTGCTGCCACTTTAGTTTTCAGCCCAACTTGTACGGTGGAACTTGATGAACTAGACGTACCAAATCTTAATTTTTGTTTCTGCAAGTGCTTTTCTTACAGATTAATTCTAAACTCCCAAACGGCGTCTAATTTTCATTGTACCCTACTTTCGCATTGTAGCACTCTTGCCATGTGGAAATTATGTCTTCACTTCTAAATTCATTTATCCTTAATGACACGCTTAAGTACTATTTACGATTTGCTCATTTTGGTTTAGACTCTCTCTGCTTTTGGTTAGAAAGTACCAACATGTCTGACGGGCTTATGTACTGCAGAAATCTAGCGTCAGTAGAACTGCTCCGTTCAAGGTGCAGGCAAAAGCAACTTGTAAAACCACGACTACGGCCTCAATTTGTACGGAATCATGGTGACTATGACTGAAGAACCCAATTCAATGAAGATCATCATGGTCCGAAGATTATCAGGATTTGAGTACAAGCGTTCTCAGGTAAAAGATGATGGATGAGATAAACGTTGGTTTCATGTCAGAGATGCGATGTAATGTAGTTAATGTTTCATTATGTAATTAACTCAAGTCTAATCGGTGTTGTACCATTATGAATCTTTCTGCCAAGCAAAATAATGTTTATGTTCGTTCATTGTGATTTTTTTATTCTAACATGATGTCATGAAAATTTACTCGGAAAATGACAGAAATGAAAACCAATATTTCCCTGCAATTTTATACATCATCATTGCCCGTCAATTGGTTCCCATATAATGTATATATTTGTGGAGGGAGAGAAGTATGATACTGAAACCACCCATCGAACAACTCGACCATGCACGGTGCCTTCTTTACCAGCAACCCTTTCTCTGCATTTCAAACAGATAGAACACAATTGTAAGAGTCCCCATGCACGACGTCACCATAAGTAGAACTTCATCTAAACAAGATGCAAACATCATCGACTTGCCTTGAATTTCTCTCTTTCCTGACTGTCTATGTGTGCCATAAGTTCTTCTTGTTTTATCAAAGCCTCGTATAAAGCCTGTTTACGAAGTTAAACACACCAGTTTATAAATATACACAAAAATTGTTGAACATGATGTCACACACACCAAAAGTTTAAAAAGTGATTCACAAATAGATATAAACCCTTTTTGTAGTTATCAACTCTGCTTCCAATGCATCCACACGATAAACTGCAGCATTGAGCAGCTCTTCTTTCTCATACGGCATCACATTAGGCTTTGACTGCAGCATGTCAACCTTCTCTTCGAGCTCCCCGAGGCGTTTTAAGGTAGATGAGGAAAGGTTTGTCGTTGTGAATCCGGGAGCACGTAAAGGAGGACGACATTCCTCCTTATTTGTTGAATCAACAGTCATGTTAAGAACATTTGAAGCAGAACCAGATTCTGAGTACCGTATTCCCTTGGTCACACGAAATGCTATTGAACGAGCAAAAGTATAAAGAGCCAAAATGATGCCAGCTGTAACATTCAGGAGATTCTTCACATTTCAGTACTCGAAAGAAAAAATATTCAGCAATCAAATCTAAGTCGATATATAAATTTATTTATCTTTGTATCGTAAATTAAGTTTTATTTCACATGCAAGAATTAAAGTAGTTTGACGTACTTTTTTCTCTCTTCGGAATGGTAGGTAGTAAAGTACAGATTCAATGAACGCGAAAAATGTGAAGAAAAATAATACCAAACAGAACTTTGTGAAAGGGATAGTTATTGAACTGGAATTGCAAGTTTCTCATTCCTTAAGATATTTTCTGTATGCCAACGTAGAAATTAATTATGACAGATATTTTGAAAATGTCATTTGTTGGTTCAGTTAAAGAAAAAACAAATGAGTGTCTACATCCATGCCAGCAGGTTTTAAGTAACAATAATATCCATTCTCAGCTAACAATAATGACATGTCAAAACCAATAATTGTGCATGAACTATATAACCTGTTGAGCAAAGTAGTTTTCTCGATGTTGCTTGTTTCTCCATTGATCTAACAACAATGGCCTTGTCAACCATGGGAACATACTCAACTAAGCGATCACCATCACTAGCCTTACCAACCAGTCTTGCCTGATAAACGTAAAGTCACTTAAAATTAAATTTATTGAAACATTTTTAATCTTGCAACCTCAATATCAGTATCAATGTATCATGATCACTCACTTCTTCATAGACAGGAGTTAATATAGGGCTAATACAGGTCCCACATGCTTTGGGAGAAGCAATATCTTCAACTTCAGATCCTGATTCTCCTGTAGATGTATCACTACCACCTCTAATCTGTTTTCTCAAAAGCCCAGAATCAAAATAAAGACAAGACTTTGTTAATATAACATCTGAAAATTCCAAACTTACAAAATTTTCAGGGTTCAAGATGGTAATGGAAGATTTACCATTGGATAAGATATCTTGTCACATTTAATCACTTTCCCCTCGTCGTTGGAAACAGTTACTATTTGTTTAGAACATCCCATTTCACCACTAAGAACCATCTGCATGCCCAAAATTATTCTAGTTGAATCACAGACTCAGTAAGATACAAAGTAGAACCAAAAACATGAGAGAGCTAGTTAAAATTTATTCATTTCAGCACTCACCTTTAAAATGTTTGGGTCTTGCCACGGTCCTTTATCTGACTTCATACAACCACCTTGATCAACACAAGTGCACATACCACCAAGAAATTCTGGAAGCTCGCTGCAAAGCTTACCATTAGTCAGAATTCTCAAATAACAAGTTGATTGAGAAATCACTCCATTACCAGAATTGAATGTACAGTTACCTCTCGTCTATAATCTCAAGTAGTTTACTCTGGAACTTATTTCCAAGAACCTAATGGAACATTCAAGAGTCAATTAAAACCTATACCTAAGTTATCTCCGAGCCAAAAATATGGAAGGTTAATCGTTAACAATAAATCAAAATTGTCACATACATGGATCTTTGAAGTGGTTTTGGGATCAAGAAATGTTTTCACAGTGTTCCAGAGCATCTTAAAACCAGGACCAGCATTGATGATGAACATTTGACAGAGTGTCTGCACAGTAGTATCATTTTGAGAATAAAAATTAGAAGCACTAGATGTATGAACAAAAAGAAAATTTAATGAAAAAAAATGAAGATAAAACCTACATACTTCAGGATAGTAATCACCATCAATCTTCTGCAGACGGGTGATCAGCTCCCGTGCAGACTTTGTTAGGTTTTTGAAGCCCTGGAAAATACAAGACAGCATATTATTACAAACTCCAACCTTAATTTTTTATTAACTTCAAGTTAAAACGGTGTTTAGAAAACATTAATTAGCCATTTACATAAAACCTACCACGCCTTGAACATCCAAAATAGTTGTACTTGAGTCTATGTGTCTCTTTGCAGCTATAGAACAAGCCGGAAACTTAACAGCAAAAGCTTTCTCAAAACTCTGAACATGGTATCTCAAATACCTTTCCAAGGTAGTTACTTGCATAAGCTTATTGGGATCAACTTTCCCTAGCCTCTCAATATAAACAGGCCTTCCTTCCTTATCCACGCCATGATAGCCATGTGGGTAGTATTTCAGAACCTCATTCAACTCCTTGAATTCAAAATCCTACACGGCAGAAACCATAGTGTAGTATACATCAACCACAGGTTTGAATAAATTAATCAATGTTCAGATCGTGAAATCGAATACACAATGCCTCACCTCCATTATTGTATCTGTTCCATATTCTTTCCTCCATTGGATCATGTTGGCCCACATGTGCTTCGCTTTCTCAATATCAAACTTCCTTGCTTTCAAGAATCTGCAAGAAATGTGTTAATATGTCAATTTCCTGTGTAAGAAGTTTATCCACAGAAAAATATGCAAAAGAAAAAACCCAGTTGGAGTGTTTGGGACCTCAATAGCATATGGTAGTCATCGTGTATTGGAGGTAGCAAGTTATCCAACACAAGTGCCTGTCGAAATGCATCCACTGCTTGAAGCTCTTTAACATCTCGAACATCCTCAATGGAGAGGGAATTGCTCCTGCTGCTACAGCCTTTTCTGCTTCTTTTCTTCTTAAAAGAATGTCTGAATTTGGTTGATGCATTTAGTGCTTTCTTTTTCAGACTTCCAATTCTTGTCCACCGATCATCCTCTGAATTATTCTCGAAACTCAGTTTCCTCTCTCTTCTTTCATCCAATCCTTCAAAGCCTAATCAAAATAACAAAAAACTCTGAACACTAAAAATTTCATACAGAACTAACAATTTTTGGCAAGTATCAAATCCGCGGAAGTTAAATTCCATTCAATCACACTCGACTAGCTAATCTACACCTTAAAATCTAAAAGAAACGAAATCTTTATACAAATTCTTAACCAAGAAACATCGAAATAACGATGATAAAACACAATTCGAAACAAGAAAGAAAAGGAGAGTTTTTTTGTTACTCACAGAGGTTGGTTGACATGTCAACGAAGACCGAGTGCAGGTGAAACAGAAATCAAAGACAGATAAATCTGGAAACTTATAACGTTTTTGTTTTTTTTGTTTTGGGGTGAATGACACGTAAGTTGGTTCACTCCTTTTCGGAGTGTTCGTTAATAATGAAGCGGACACACTGAGTGTCGGCGGAAGACAAAATTAATGGTACAGTAAATTTGGATACAACATTATATTCTCAGAAACAATGGAAATCTAATGAACAAATTGATACATGAATCTATCCTATATATGCTTCCCCTCATTCACATGTAAATTATCTCCAATTTTTCAGACGTTATTTTCCTAACCTTGCCTTGCTGGGTCCACCATTTATGAGTTCATGACGTGCAACTTGGCGCCAATTTTACCTCCCTCTTTAACTTCTTCATTTACTTATTTCTTATTTTGGTTTCCCTTTATCCTTCACCGGGAATACAGAAAGCAACGTGACCTGAGTAAAACTATATAAAGAAGTAAAATCATGTTTGTCCAAAAAACTTTAAGATAATGAATTAAAAAGTATTTCACATTTATTATTCAGTTTTCTATTTTCTCATATTTTTAAATATAGAACTCGGATTAATACGTGAATTCTTAACAAAAAATCACTTCCAACTTATTGTCAAATGATTTTCTAATTTTGATTGAATTATTTTATAAACATTTATTCATAAAATCAATTATACTTCTACCAAAAACGTTTATTATTCACGAAATCGAAAATATCTTTGTTATACACTTTTCGTCATACGGTCTTTTCTATCAAGCATTACTAAAACATCATTTTATTTTATCATATATTCTTTATAACAATAAAAATGTCAAAGCTGTTGAATACTTAAACAGTAAATTTTAATATTCTGAAAATATCAAGCATTAGTACCTAAAGAGTGTAGATAAGTTTAAAAAATAGGTAAAATTTTGAATTGAAAATACAACCAGAACTGTTGTTTAATTTAATCCAATAATTAAAAGTAAGTGCTCCCATTATTATCAATAAAACTGATTACACTTTTTTTTTTGTATTGAATAAAAAGAAGTCAAAGGTTTCAGTAGAAATTTAGAAGAATCTAATCCGAATTTTAAATGTCGGTCAGGGAACAATTTTAATCTTTTATTATGCCCACAAATTTCTTCCTTTTTTTTCTAATATATTAAAATTCCCATTAATGCTCTTATTCGTATAGGCCCATTAGGGAATCATCAAACCAAAACATTCCTAGGCCAGGCCCACTCATAACTTTAAATTTCTAATATTTCCACTGGGTCATTCTCACACTTTTTTTTTTCTTTATAAAAATTATTCCATTTTTTGTCTGCTGTGCATCGATCACGGTGGAAATGCGATTTTGGCAATGCCATTTCTGTAAAGAACAAAGGATGTGAACTCAACAAAATGAGTATTTGAATAAAAAAGTACTTTTAATGCAATGTGCAAATAAATATACGGCCCATTCACTATTTACACGCCTTAGTTTAATATTCGCATCACTCGCTTTAAAATTAACATTGACGGAAATTAGTTTTCATATGTATGATTATGCGATAAAAAAGTAGGTTTTGTTATACGTGTAGATCCAAAGCACGACGGAATATTAGTTTTTCTTTGTGTAATCATACACAAAACTCTAAAAATTAGTGTTTTTTTTATGCATTTAACAAAAAGATTCAATTTTTGTAATATTATTTACGTGAGAGAAAAAACAATTAAATTATTTTAGTAAGGGACTTAGGGTAGAAAAAAATATTAAATATTCTATTATGATTAAACTTGAAAATATTTCGTTCTTAAAAGATATCATTTGTAAGTAATCCTATAGATATTTATAATTAAATAAATAGATTTTAACTATTTTTTTTAAATGATTTGTATAATTTAACATATATCTATTCATGTAAATAAGGAAGATGGTAAATACGAGTTAGGGTTGTAGGATAATTTTGTAATGTCACAGATTAATAAAACTTTCGGGTGAAAATAGTAAAACTGAGGGAGGGAAGGTTGAGAATAACAAATCCAAGAGAATATTCCAATAAATGGCTTTGCTTTTCGGGCTTTTACTTTCAGCATTCCACAGTTTCTTCGCGCACCTAGCAAATTTTTTAAATTATATTTTATCTTGTATAAAAGTGACTTTTTAATTATATGTTTCAGCAATTTTTTGGAATAAGTTTCTCAAAATTCTAAAAATAAAATTTTTAGAACGAAGTTTCTGAAATAAAATTAGAAGCTATAAAATGTATTTTGAAAGAAAAAACATTTTTGAATGTACGTGATATTTTAAAATGAATTTTCAGGAATATCTCACATAAGATCTATTCCTTCCTCTCGAAACCCATAAAATATATGTTGTGGAGTGGTTTTTTCTTTGTTTTACATATGTTTTTAGTTTTTTAATTTTGATGCAAAATTAAAAATTGTCTTTGTCCCCAAAATTTTTTATAATTTAATCTATAAACTTAAAAAAATAAACATATAAATTTTTTTTAATTTAATTATATTAAAGTTTTTCATATATCAATTGTATTTTATGATGATCTTTGAGTTTATACCTTTTAATATATTTTAATTCAAATATCGATATAAAATATCATTTAACAAATATAAAAAACATTAATATTATTTAATTAAAATAACTATATTAATTTATTGTTAAAATTTTGAAACAAAATACATACAAATTTAAAAGAAAAACGAATTTCAATTTAACGTTTACATTTTTAACATTTTTTTTTGTGTTTTCATTTTTCTCTTTCTTTGTAGTGTTCTTTCCTTTTTCCTTCACAATTGTAATAATGAAAGTGATTATGATGACAACAGCTATATGTTGTACTAATGAAAAGTAATTTAATCTTTTTATATGTTTGTGACGATGAAGTTAATAAATGAGGGGGTGCAGAAAGAAATAACATGGTCAAGGAAATAGGCGGAATTTATGATTTCTTGTTCATTTGGATAGACGTCCCTTCAGAAAAATAAAGCTTACAAGACTAGAGACATCAATCACTCCTTTGAAATATTTGTGATATCTCCATATAAGACATTTGTGATGTATGTTATATTTTAGATTTGAAAAGATTTGGATTCTTTTTGTGTATGATTAATAGAATATCATCACCTTCAAAGAAAATATATATATATATAATTGGTGAGTTTTTTAATCAATATATTTGATAAAAACTATACCTTAATTATCTAATATGATTTTGTAATATTGGGGACTACCATTTATACCCAGATGAATAATTAGAACACCAAAAAATGCATACCCAGATGAGTTTTATAATTTTAGTTCAATTTCATGCTATTTTATGTACTCAGCAGAATAATTTAGATTTCAGTCCACCACTCACTATGGGATATAAATATACCTTTTGGGATTATGTTCATGTAGAGCATTTGAATCAAAATATAACTACACCCTTTATTTTAAAATATTCATTGTATATACTTTATCTATTAATTAATTAATTAATTGATGCCCAAGTGATGAGTGAAAGGCACTTCAATTACCACATATCTAGGCGTGGCATATTTTAAAATGATTTTTTCAATTATTTATGATAACGTAATTTGTATTTTATTTCTGGTATAATATATGTTTTTGTAATTTTTATTATTATAAAATATCTATTAATTTGCTTATATAGTATCTATTGTTAAAGAGTAATGATGTTTATGATATAAACACCATTCTTCATGAAAAAATTCTTAAACTAAATTTCAACAAAAGATAATTAATGTTGATGATAACGTTTTAGTGAATGTAGGTCTAAACATTACAAAATTGCCAGGTCATCACTAAGTTATTTCAAATGTTAATTATAAAAATCAAATTGATATTATTAAAACGAAATAAAATTATATTCATGAAATAGAAAACTACTTAGGTGAAATTATAAGTATTAAAGTGTGTATAATGGATATTTTTTGTGTTGATCTGAAATCCAAAACACAAGTGGTCTTTTGACAATTTGAGCAATCACTTAACAATCAGTTTTAGAGATAACATTATTATTAAGAAAATAAACTTTTATATTTATTAAAAAAACAGAAAAAAAGTGTAAAAATCTATTAGACATTAAAATATCGTTATATTATCCAAAATTGTTGATGTAACAAGGTAGTTTGATAATATGGTAGGAATGATGATGAGCATGACCAAAATCATGGTGGAGGACTCAACTATCATTACCATTTTCACCACTATTTATCTTTCATATAAAGCCCCCTTTTGATTCAAATTTCCAAAACAAAATACAATTTCATTTCAATTCAAATATATACTTTAATCAAAATAAATTAATGGTCAGAATAATATATATAATTTAAAATATATTAGATTTATTGTCCATAACCAACTGTCGTCGGTTATATTATTATTGTCACGCGCAGGTAAAGTTTGGGTGGGATTTTGGCAGTACATTGCAGTAACGACGTATTGCATCGCACTGCCAAAATATGAAATAAAATATAATTTTTTTGAGTAACAAGTATATAATTGTTTCAGTATTCTTTTACCACAGAAAGTGTGCATCAACTGAAAACATAGTTCAATAAAAAAAATAAAAAAAATCTATAAAGCATAGCTTCATGGTTGGATTAGGTGCGTGTGACGTTTACTTAAAATATGTTTTTAATTAAATTATCAAATATTTAAAGACGAGGATAGAATAGAATGACTACGCCTGAGTTATTATTTCAAAAGATAGGAGTCTCCTTTTTATCTTAGTCAAAACAATTATCTGAAATCATGACACTTTTATGTCTTTATTAAATAGTATCACGTTCAAAGTGTAGGTGTAAAAACAATCAATATACAAGTGTACATTAGATAGTTTATTAATAGTATAGTTTTAAAATTTATCTAAATAAATTATAAAAAATGAATTATTTCTATGAGATTTATCAAAAAATTTACTCTACAACTTCTCTTATAAATTATTTGAACCATATGACCATCCATTAACTTAAAATCAAACGATCTAGATAGACATCCATGGAATGAATACAATCACATATCATTCTTGTGTTCATACATATAAGAACATTAGTCTTAATACTAATCAATTTAAGATAAGATGTAGTTATCATCCGTTAATCCTAATTAAGCTGTTATTAATAGAAAAGATAGATAATTGTATTTAATACACATTAATTACTTAAGTTACTGAATTTCTGTTGATTTTGATATCAAAATATATTTTGCAGGTAATCTCTCAATCTCATAAAACGACAACAAAGCTTGAACTTGAATATTATTTCAATATCATTGACCTCGACTTTTTTTTTTTAATTAAGTAAGGATTAAGAAATGGATATGAAAATTTCTATTCTATTTCTTTTATTTATAAGGCAAGCATTTCACTATTTAATAAGATGTTTGATATTGATTAATAATTTTGAGACTTCAACAAAATCATTCATCAATCAGTTTTCAACCCATGTAACCAATATACTATTTTTTTTTTTGCAGATGTTTAAATTGAAAAAAAAATTACGCAAACCGTGTGAAATAATCTACATTAATTTTACAACATTTTACCATAGTTATCTTTAAATGCATAAACAATTGAATGTCTGAATAGAACTATTCTATACTATAAGTATACAAATATTGTTAAAATATACACAAGCAATATGAATGAATTTTGATAAGAATAAAGGAATAAACGAGGTTTTGGTTGGATAAATGTTGTGGCACTTTTTGTGAAAAAGGTAGGAAGAGCAACCTTGTATTTGTTGATGTATATCTATGAAATTGAAACGACAAAGATATCTTATTCATTCTACAGAAGAAAGGGTTTGGAATAATTAGAGGAAGAAAGTGCAAAACATATCATAAAATCAAATCAAAGCACACAACAGAGAGACGATTCCCATTCGGATACTCAATCCATTATGATGTGCCTTCACTCTTCTGCATAGTCTTACTTTTAATTATGCTTTTAATTATAACCATAATCTTATCTCATCAATTTCTCAACCATTGGACCTCCCCATTAGATTTTCTTCACTTCCCCAATATCCATAAATTCCTTTTTTTAATTCTTTCTTTTCTTTCAATACTTCCCAAATTACTTTCACTGTTGTAAAGATGTAAAACTATAAAGATTGTATATTCAACTTTACATAAGCAATCATGGATTACCATAATCACTTTTAACTTTTCATTCGATTAGGGGTGAGCCTCTGTTTAAAGTAAATAAGATTAGCAGATGGGAAGGGATTAGAACAGTAAATTTTCCCTTTTTGGTTTGACGTGAATGATGGATTTAATTAGATATGGGAAATGAAAACATATATATATGGATGGACATCTTAGCTTCTCGTGATTTATGGCGATCTACATGTCACAACTCACTACCTGGGGTTCCATCATCTTGACATGACATTATGGGACACTCAAACATGGCAGCATTTATTCTAGACACACAATTTTAATTAAATCATTCATCACCATACTTTTCCTTTCTTTTACTTAAATCACTCATGCAACCTTTTTATTACCAGCCAATTAAAAAAAATTCAACTTTTGAAGTACATCCTCTCAACTCTTCTCATCTAACCATATCATGACAAAATGGCGGATTTAAGATACTAAATTAGCGGGTAATTTACTTTTCAACTCATGTAATATGTTTGTACCGTTTTCACTATACACAGGTTTACCCTACAATAGCGATTAACAGGTTCAAATATATAAAATTAGATAACAAAATAATTTTTTTAAATACTTAATAACTTTTATGAAATTAAGAGATACACGTGTACACTCTCATATATATATATATATATATATATATATATATATATATATATATATATATATATATATATATATATATATATATATATATATATATATATATATTTGCTAACGCGCATACGTCTGTTTTTAATTGGTATATTTTAGTAATGTATACCGGATTTTAGTAAACAAAAATACCCTTATATATCATGAATTCTAATTCTATGTTTTAAGGTTAAGGGTATTTTAATCATTTTCATTCTCAAAACTAAAAAAAAAACTTCCTAAATCCTTACTTACCTCTCTCATTCCTCTCAACCTTTTCTCTTTCATCTCTTTCATTCCAACATTTTCTTTATTGTTGTCCAAACTGAAAAAAAAAATCAGAAACACTCGCTGTTAAACAATTTCTTACAACAAAAATGATTTTATAATGAGTTTTTATTTTATAATTTTTGTCTTATCTAATTTTATCTAATTTTCACAAGCATAATGACATATGAAGGAATTGATAATTGGACAGGAAAAAATCAGAAACACTCGCTCTTAAATAATTTTTTACAAAAAATGATTTTATAATGAGTTTTCATTTTATAATTTTTGTCTTATCTAATTTTCACAAGCATAATGACATCCAAAGAAATTGGTAATTGGCCAGCAAAAAATCAGAAACACTCGCACTTAAACAATTTCTTAAATAAATGATTTTATAATGAGTTTTCATTTTATAATTTTTGTCTTATCTAATTTTCACAAGCATAATGACATCCAAAGAAATTGGTAATTGGCCAGCAAAAAATCAGAAACACTCGCACTTAAACAATTTCTTAAATAAATGATTTTATAATGAGTTTTCATTTTATAATTTTTGTCTTATCTAATTTTCACAAGCATAATGACATATGAAAGAATTGGTAATGGGCCTAGAGGGTTTTTTTAGAAAGGAAAATGATACTCGAACAACCAAATTTGACAACATTTCGACACAGCACACGTGTCAGCGTTTGAGAGGGCCACGTTCAAAACGAAAAAAGCTGCTGCGTTCTGAGGAAATCTGAAGAAATCTGCTTCAAATGTGACGTGGCGAGGACGGGCACGGGCAGCTTGCGTTTCAAATTTGAAATGGTATTCGAACTTCGTAGACAGAGAAGCGCGAACAACCAAAACCCACTTCTATGACCTAGACGAGAGAGTTGGAGAAAGGGTTCAGGAGCGAGAGAGAGAGAGACCGAGTCCTTGCCGGAGTGGCACCGCCGTTCACTGTTGAAGGCCGTGTCGGAGAGATCGAACGCCCTCCAGCCCGTTCCGTTTGAGGGGCGCCGCAGCTCCGTCGTCGACCGCTCCAAGCGAACACGGCATCGTGTTCCGTCCGTTCCGGCACAGCGACCTACGGAGGCGTTGAAGGTGTCGCGTCGTCCCAGGTGGTGCCGTCACTGTCGCGGAGTGCCGCCGGAGGGTCGCCGGAGTGTCGGCGGAGTGTGGGCTGTGAGGCGGACCAAAAAGAGGGGTTTTCCGCACTGCGAGTTCCACCGCCACGCGTCGTCTTCACCCAAGGTTGGTCTGTTTTTTCATTTTTCAGTGGAATGAATGTTGAATACATGGATGATGTTGTTTTTGGATTGGATTTGGTTATGTAGGAAACGTCTCCCAAGTGGATGTTGTTCTGTAACTAATTTTTATACAAGTTGTCTGCTTAATCTTACACTGTTGCTCTAATTCTGTTGGATTGGTAGTCATGGTTGTAGTTGGCCTTGGTGTCAAAAAACTTGAACCCAATGACCCACATCATTCGGGTTTGGTAGCAGTAATGTTGGTGAAGCAAGGGTCCTAGAGAATGTATTTTTATGGGAGACGAATTTGTTAATAAAATGTTAAGAAATTGTTCCGAAATTACTTAGAAGTAGCTGAAATGAGGTACAACAAACAAGCCACCCCAAAATGAGAGTGATGGACGAACGTGGCCTTTGTGTGCAAAAAGTGGAACCCAGGTACCTAGTTATTTTGCCTGAGGTAGCAGTCATGTTCCTCGCGCATGAGTGTATGAAAATGTTGTTTTATGTGGCACGAATATGTTAAAAAAATGTTATCCTGAGTGTTCCCAGATTGCTTAGAAGTAGGTTAAATGAGGGAAAACAAACAAGCCACCCCAAAATGAGAGTGATGGACGTAGTTGGCCTTGGTGTGCAAAAACTGGAACCCAGGTACCCACTTAATTTGCCTAAGGTAGCAGTCCTGTTCCTGTACCATGAGTGTTTGAAAATGTTGTTTTGTATGGCAGGAATATGATGAAATAATGTTAACATGAGTGTTCCCAGATTGCTTAGAAGTAGATAAAATGAGGGAAAACAAACAATCCACCCGAAAATGATAGGGGTGGACGTAGTTGGCCGTGTTGTGCAAAAACTGGAACCCAGGTACCCACTTAATTTGCCTAAGGTAGTAGTCCTGTTCCTGTACCATGAGTGTTTGAAAATGTTGTTTTGTGTGGCACGAATTATATGCATTCATAAATGAGAATTATATTTTATTGTGTTTTAACAAATGCTGACAATGTTTGTTATGATTTCCAATTTTTTGTTTTAGTTCATTGTGTTGGTGTAATGTAATTTAAGTTTTTGTGTTGCTGTAGTGTGATGGAGGAAGAACGTGGTGAACAAAGTGACAAAGGAAGTGATAGAACGAAGAAGGTACGTAGGATTGTATTTGATTTCCATACATTTGTTGTTTGACTGTATTTAATTAATAAGCATGACTTCCTATGCAGTTAGTGTTGAGACACTACTGCAGAAGCAAGATGATAGGTGTTTTGAACGAACGGTTGACTATTGAGCAGAAGGGAAACATTGAGAACAGTGTTTTTGGTTGGTTGTTATACTTGCCAAGTTCTATTAAGATAGGTAGGAATTTGTTATCTAAGTTATGTGGTGAATGGGTAGATAGCATGAGTGGGTTTTATTTTGGGGGCAAAGTTATTAAGTTTACCGAATTTGATGTGTGTCTCTCGTTAGGGTTGCCTGTTGTTGGTGAAGCGATAGATTTAAATAAAGTTGGGCATCGTAGTGTTTGTAGGGAGTACTTCCCTGAGGGGAAAGTGGATGTCAGGATGGTATATGAGTTTTTGTTAGAGGAACATCAAAATTTTCCAATAGAACATTTTTGCAGCTTGTATATATTGGTAGGCATATAAGAGTTTTTGGTTCCGAATCGAAGTGGAGTAGTATTTCCAATCATATTTGACCTTGTTTCGGACTTTGGGAGTGTGGGTAAGTACAATTGGGGCAGTTTAGTTTTTCAGTACTTTGTTGGAAGTGTGTGTGGTGCTTCAACAACAATGAAGAATGAAACAACCAAAAGTCATATTCATGTTGAAGGATGTGCTTACCTGTTGCAGGTACGTGTTTGTTATGTAATTGTTAGTGAAAGACAATGATTGTTTATTGTTTGAATTATTTTTATTGTCTTAGTTGATGGATTAAACATTTGCAGGTATGGTTTTGTCACCATTTTGTGACATCGAAGTCCATTTACAGTACACGGGTAACAAAATTCCCAAGGTTGTTGAACTGGATTGATATGAATATTGGGGATAAGTTTATCAAAACTGCTTTGGCAAAGGGATCGGTGAGTAGTTGTTGATTACAGGAAGGTGCAAATTTATTTATGATTTGTGTTATTATGAAACAAAAATTGTTAATCACATTGCAGGTTGTTATTGATGTTGGTGTGTCCAAAGAGGAGCTTTGTTATGGTATGGTGAAAGACGCTTGTGAGAAATTTGGTATTCCATTTAAGAAGCAAAATACAGGAGATAAGGAAAAATTACTTTTTGTTGTACAAGAACAAACACTGGTAATCGCGGACATGGAAAGCAGTATTAAGGATTTAAGAAAGTTGGTTGAAGCAAAAAATGAAGATAAGAATGAAGATAAGAATGAAGATAAGAATGAAGAATTTGTGGAAGAACCGTGTTGGGGAAGTGAAGATGGTTGTCAAAGTACACCGGTTCAGCATGAGCAGCAAACCACTGTGGTTGAAGGTGGATTTCAAATGCAACAAAGCACAATGTATGATCGTATGAAAGCGCAACCCCGAATACGAGTTAAGAGTGTGGTAAAAAGAAGTCCTTATACTGCAGGTGTTAGAAGAAACAAATTAGTACCTGAGTAATTTGTATTACATTACGAATGTCACTTTTAGATAATGTTATCATGTTTGGAATCATGTTTAAATAGTTGTTTTAATTTTGAAAACATTGGAATCCTTTTTTGAATTGTCATGAATTCATTGTTATTGTCTGTAATAGTTTATGACAGAAGCAGGGACTTCAAATGAAGTGGGATGAACATGAACTGAAGTTGTTTTAGGACGAGCGTCCTCAGCGAGTGGGAGAGCGAGTGGGTGCAAGAGGGCTGAACGAGCGGAGCGAGGTCGAGCGTCCTGAGCGAGTGGGAGAGCGAGTGGGAGCAAGAGGGCTGAACGACCGTAGCGAGGACGAGCGTCCTGAGCGAGGACGAGCGTCCTGAGCGAGGACGAGCGTCCTGAGCGAGTGGGAGAGCGAGTGGGTGCAAGACTGGTGAACGAGCGGAGCGAGGTCGAGCGTCCTGAGCGAGTGGGAGAGCGAGTGGGAGCAAGAGGGCTGAACGACCGGAGCGAGGACGAGCGTCCTGAGCGAGTGGGAGAGCGAGTGCGATCAAGAGGGCTGAACGACCGGAGCGAGGTCGACCGTCCTGAGCAAGTGGAGATACCGAGGGGCGAGGACGACCGCTCTGAAACATTAGTCCCCACTTATTTGAACGGTCATCCCATTTGTGTTTTGTTAGGTCCAGCTGTTGTTTTGTAACATAATTTTGGGACTTAGGTTGTGTTATATATTGATAATTTAACACGCTTATTATAGTAAAATATAATAATTTATAACATGATGGTCAATATTACAAGTTCAAACCGTTTATGAAAGAGCTACTGCACCGTAGTGTGCATAACTTATAAACTAAGTACCCAATCATATTAACTACCATCCCACACGTTAATTTTTGATTTTGTATTATCATGATTTTATTTTTTTAAAATTTCAAGAGTAGATGAAAACCTTGATGTCCAACTAAGTCTACCTTATTGGGCATTTTTGTCAGGTAGAAATTTGATTTCGAAGTTCAGAAACCCCTGTGGGCAAAACTGATAACGTAAGTACCCAAATATTTTAACTAAAGTCCTATTTATGTAGAATATTTTCGAAAACATTATTTACTTTTTTATGTTAGTGATAATTTTGACAAATGTTTTATTGCATTGGTTTTAATGAATTTATTTAATTTTTTTTTACCATAACAAATGAAGTTACGACAAAATTATTGAAGTTCAACTACAACAATTGAATCAAGACCAACGTGGTTGACAGAAAAAAGTAATAATTGCATTTTCATTACATGATAAAAATTCAAAGACAGTTACAAGAATTCGTAATGTAGATTACGGTTTACAGTGAGATTGGATGTATAACAGTACAGGGACATCCATTAATATAAACTTGAACTAAAATGTCATTTCCAAGATTGTTAACCTCAAACACTAGGACGTCTCCCTCCTTCAACCCATATTCCCTGCAAAATTCCTTCCATCCTTTGCCAAACTTTGTGGAATTGCGAGTGACAGAAACCAAAACACTACACATGACGCCGTCCTTCTGTCCAAGGAGCATAACCTGTGTCAACCCTTTGCTCCTGATAAGATTCCCAAATGCAATTTGCAAGTCCTGTGCCAGTAACAAAAATGAAGTAAATCACATTATCCAATTTATGACAATTTATTAACAAAATAAAAATTTAGTTAGGACGTACCAAATGACTACCCTCTGCTTGTGATTTTGTCAACTTCACCGGAAACAATGAGGTATCAGGATAATTGGTACCATCATAAATGAAGGATTCCCTACTCTCTTGGGAGCAAGCACCGAAATATATGGTGATATGGAAATGATTATTACCCACATAGTCGAAGCTTATGTGGGAATCGTTCAATCTTTCGGGGTATATGTTTCTCATTTCACCCCAACCATTAGTTATTCTTGGATTGACGGTATCCATGTTATAAGTCACCACATGCGTGTGACCATTGTTGTCCACCAAGGACCATGTCGGTCCTAATTCATTTTGGAAGGCCGCAGCAAAGTGCCTATAAACGTACCCAATGTCCTGCAGAAGTTTTAAGCAAGTATAAGCTAACTGTCATGAGAAGAAAATAATTACGAAGAACATGATTACCGAATGAGAAAAGTGGATGGATCCAAATTTCCACAACACTCGTAATGTTAGAGCGGAGGTTGAGGCAGCCATAACTTCAATATGCAAAACCAATATGTTAGGCTCTTTCCATTTACCCAACCCTAAACCACAAATATATATACACAATGAAGAGGTTTGACGAAACGTCAGAACAGTGCACCGTCAGACGTGTCTAATGAATTTGTAGAGTGAATTAATTGGTTCGTTACAAGAACGATGAATGCCATTGGGAGGTGAGGAATTTGAATCCGTTCAACGAAGCAGTTAATGTGTTGAACCGTTTCAACAACCATTTATTTCATAATAAATGAGTCGTACTAGTTTATGACGTGGTGGTTGGGGTACATTAAATGGATAACAGAAGAAGAATAACCACATTAAGAACGAACGCTACTAACATTGACAACGAACGTTCTGCGAATAAGAATATTACGGAACGGCCGCCAAATAAGGACCGTCCTAACAACGTAGTTGACAAACCGAACGTTGAAAGTCAAAAGTACAGCACATGTCAAACCCCATAATTGCCGAACAAAACGAAGGATGATAAGAATGGGCGAACGGTGGCTACATAACGACCGTCATACCAAGGAAGCACAGCACGCGCAACGTTTACCCAGCAAACACACCGTTCGGTAGTAAACATTCCTCAGTAACCATATTCATGAAAAATAAATGTAACCAAGTGATATATTAATGTTATTTATTTGAATGAAACGACACACATTATATTGAACACCATACATACCCCAAAAAAATAAGTTTCTACCCACAGTACATGGGTTAAAGGTGTGTATAAGTATTTCCTGAAAAGTCATCATTGTGAACAATGTATTCTCTGGATGTCAATAAAGACATGAAATCTGATTGGGTGACTTGAGATTCGAACATCTCCTCAGTTGGAAGTTCCTGAACATTGTGGACGTCCGTTATCTCCTCAGTTGGAAGTTCCTGAACATTGTGGACGTCCGTTATCTCGTCAGTTGGAAGTTCCTCAACATTGTGGACGTCCGTTATGTGTTGGTTACTTGTATCCTGAAATAAGAGTATTAGTTAAGGTTTAAATCAATGAAGTTGATGACTAATAAAAGTACATCAAAAGAAACGACATGTGTGTCTGTTACTGACATTGGAATTCCTTCCATGTTTGGTTTTAGCACCATGGGACTTTTTCTTTTTGGTAATTTTTTCAACTGTTGATTGCAACCTTTTTGTCCTGGGTCGGCCTTTGCGTTTGACAGCTACAGGATTGCGCACAAGTAAGCCGTCAATTTCACAGCTACGTGGAACCTCTTCATTACACTGCAGACGTCCATCCATGTGAGATGCATCATTCACCGTCGACAATGTGGTTGATGTACATACACCCAAAGTTTTGGCTATACAGTTTAAATCCGAAAGCAAGTTTTCAGATGCAGTGTCAGAGTCACAAGCAACCTCTGCGATGTCATAGAAACGCTTACACAAAGCTTGGTACCTTTGCATCTTAGGGTCTTCAATGTTGTTGGTGTAAGATGCTTTAATGAGAGTATGTCTTCTACGCACGTTTTTGCTCCACCTACGCAAAACATATTTTGTTGGTACATTACGCACATCTTCTTGCCCTAGGACCAATAAGGAATGTCTACACAAGATTCCCCTAAACTCAAACAGTTGGCAACTACAGTGAGTGTCAGTTGTCGCAGGATCAAAGACTACTTCATGAAATTTTGAACGACACTCAGCCTCTCATATGAAGTCTTCTTTAACACTGGACGTAGTTATTGTACCTTCTTTTGTCATGTTTTTAACGAAGCAGTTCATGCTGGGACCGAAATTCGTTTTGAACTTCCACAAATTTTGCCTGTGTGTACTCGGTTTGGTATTGTCTTTCAATAAGAGATTGAGATCCACATGGTAGTGTCGTATTCATCGAAGAAAAATCGGCCTCAAGTTCTTTTTGCGCTTTTTGTCGTAGGGCGTTATCGTACTGCTGCACAAATTGTTGAAGTGTTGTACTGGAATTTATGAATCCATCAAAGAATGCATTCATGCCCTCACTTCGTTGGGTAGTTGACATTCCCGCCCAAAATTGATGTTTCATATAACAAGGAACCCATCTTTGTCTATCTGCATACAACGAATTTAGCCAATCATTATTCTCTAACCTTTCACATGACATCAATTTTGCCCACCCTAACTCAAAGTCTTCATAACTGACTGTGTCATACACAAGCCTCTTAAGTTCACTTTTGATTGCTTTATAGCCTTTGTAGCCTTGCAACTTCTCAGGTATTTTTTTCATGATGTGCCACAAGCACCAACGGTGTTTTGTGTTTGGAAACACAACGTTTACGGCATTGGACATTGCCTTGCATTGATCAGTGACGATACCTTCAGGAGCCTTGTTTGACATACATCTAAGCCAAGTTGAAAATAACCATGTGAATGTCCTAGTGTCCTCTGCGGAAATCAAAGCACAACCCAGTAATATTGAATGACCATGATGATTAACACCAACAAACGGTGCAAATGGCATATCATATTT
The DNA here is from genome assembly GCF_029865625.1 of Vigna umbellata. Classification (NCBI taxonomy): domain Eukaryota; kingdom Viridiplantae; phylum Streptophyta; class Magnoliopsida; order Fabales; family Fabaceae; genus Vigna; species Vigna umbellata. Next base: position 42,480,145 of record NC_142171.1, read on the forward strand.
GTTTGTTAGGTAGGTTGTGTCAAACGACACAACATCACCAAAATCTAGACATGCTGCACGACTTCGTGCATCGGCCCAAAACACACTGCTTATTCGGTTCTCGTCGTCCATTTCCATATCATAGAAAAAATCATTGTTTAATTCTCTCATTCTTGAAAAATATGTTAAAAGTGCTTGGCCATCACCTTCCTTACAAAGAGTTCTTCTCTGCTGCCCAATATAATTACGGGCATCACGTTCCACGAATTGCATATTTTCGAACCCACCGGCCTCATTGACCAAAGATATGAAACTTTTGTTAATGCGAACACCGGAATTATCATTGATATTAAGGGTGTGCTTCACATGCATATTAATTCTTCGATTACCACGTATAAGGTTGGAGTTATTTGGACACATGTCATGGCTGTGTTCAGTAACAACTGTTCTCACCTGCCATCTTCCTTCTTTCATAACAACAGTTATTCCAGCTGGACATTGGTTTTTTCTGACTTGGCTGGGTTTTCCATTCTGGAGCAATGGAAGATAGGTACTTCCCTTCCCTAGAGCAAACTAATTTAAGGAAGATTAAGTCGTTGTTCTTATTTGTCCTAGAAGTCCGTATCCGAACACCAAAACCACTCCTCACAGCATACTCAGTGTAAAAACTTTTAACCTCTTCAATTGTATCAAACCACATATGAATTTTAGGGACAATATCGTTCACATTCTCAGTGGAATCGTTGTTGACCGCACAAGGTACTTCTTCAGACGCCATAATACGTGACATACACAATCAAAAGCAACGCCTAGTCCAACATGACATGGACGTCAAAGGTTAATGAAAGCGATCATTAAAACATGACAACAACATATTTGGTATTCCGGGACCACTAATGTTCATGCCCACACTTTGTGAAAACGACAAATTTCTTGTATTTGCAACTTTCAAACAATATTGTAACAAAAGGCAACATTTTTCTTTGTTCAATCAACCACAAAATAACTCTTTAATAGAAGGCATAACATTACAAATGAGTAAAACATTAACTTACTAAGAGAACCAACGTCCTTTCACAACCGCTTCAATAAATGGCCTTCAATATCCCACCAAGGTCCAACGGCCAAGCTCCTGGGGATTAAATGCTCTTCAATGTCTGAACAACTTGCTGGGATTAAATGCTCTTCAATGCCTTGCCAACTTCATACACGGAAGCTGTTGCTTTCGGCCATACCCTGTAATTCTTGAATGAGCAAAAGGTGAGTAATGCGAACAAAGAAATTAATGACAAAGGTCCGGTTTATTTGGCTTCATACTCCATTAAATGGAAGTTGGTGGATGGGCGGGAAACTCCAACGTAAGGAACGCCTAAACATTAATTGCATGACAAGCCAATTAAGGGTTTTAGCTGCACAAACGTCTTGTCATAATAATATAATATTATTATATCATTATTCAATTGTTAAGTTATCCCTGCGTCAGTTGTGTTAAAAAGTTTCAAGTGTAATTATGGCCATTTAAGTCAATATTATAATATTATATTCGTCTATATAATACAACTTTCGATTTCCTATTGGCATATCTCTTCTAAGTAGTTTGGACGTCAGGTACAGTAGCTTCTCCTTTAACTACAAGTAGTGTGTTTTTTCGTTGGCCCATGCATAACCTAATTCGTTTTCAACGATGCAGTTTGAAGGAATGGAGCCATGGGAGGGACTTGATATAGACGACAGTGATCTCAAAGCATTCTTAAAAAAGTGCAACTCAACTGCAACGTTGATACCAGGACCAGCTGGAAATGTACAAGCGGCCATGCTAAACAGGCAAACAGATGAACCTAAGTCAACACAGGAATTTGTTACTGACATTGCAAAGGCAACATTTGATCGAGATTTTAAATCTAATCCTTGGATATGGGCTGAGAAGTTCATTAAACACCATGGTCAACTTTTTCATTATCAGTGGACACGGTTAAGTAGTTTAAATGTTTTATGTTTTCAATAACAATGGTATGATATTGTTTGCAGGACTTGTAGAAGATGGCAACATTAACAACGTCACCCAGCTAGAACGCGTGAAGTCAATGCATGTCCTTCCATTTGTAGCATGCATTGTTAAAGAGTGCAACCCAAATGGATTGGGTGACATGAAAATTGTTGTCAAGGTGAATCACTTACAGGATTGAACTGCCACAGTGTCTACATTGTTAACTTTGTTAAAAGCCTGCTATGTTAACTTTTTCGGTATTCCTTCCTAACAGGATCAAAGTACGTCATTGTCTGCTTCGGTTCACAACAAAGTCCTTCTGCATCCAGAGTTTGGGCCGGATATAGGAGTTGGTGCTGTGTTATTATTGCAAAGTGTAAACCAACTACACCTTCTAATTATAACCTTTAAGAATCATGCACCACGTAAACTTATTCGTTGCTTTAAAATGTTATACATGTCTTTACGCACAGGTTGGTGCATTGAGTCCTTTTGGCAGGATTTATTATTTGAATATAACAGTCCGGAACGTTGTGAAGGTAATATCGTCAACTCATAACTAAATCCTAATTATTTTGTTCGATACGTACGGCAGTCGTATTGTTAAACTGACTTTAACCAATGTGTAGGTCTTCAAAGCTGACATAGGTCCTCCAACTGAGGAACTACTTAACGCTTCATCAAGACCTGTGATTCGATCCAATCCATGTCCCGAAAACAACAACAAAAACAAAGATGTTGGTCCATCTGAAAAGTCTTGTCCTTCTGGCTCTAATAATAAACAACAACCCCCATGGAAGATTGATGACCGTTTACAAATTAACGTTATGTTTGTATTTGAAGCATTAGTTAACATAAATATTACTTATGTTTTGTAACGTACACTATGCACTTATTTCAATATCAATGAAGGTTACCTATTCACAATTTTCATCAAAGAATAACCATAATTTACGTTCGACATCATTGTCACCCACCTTACGTAGCCTTCCTTTGGTTTCAGCATTTGCTATTGGATCCATCCGACATCGTTCATGTGAAACAAATTGAGCTGAATTGATATGTTGAAGGCCTGTATGGATGGACAACATACCCAACAACCAAGTCGTCCGTACAAAGCATCCCACAAAACCCCACTTCATCCAACGAAATATACGACATACTAAGGAAACTTGTTAGTCCCTGATGCGAACGTTTTGTTGTTAAACATTTACGCACGTTCAGTTTTCCGTCCTGCTGTTACAATTAAATTTGGGTAATGTGTTCGACTTCTACGTAATTTCCAAAAGAACGACATTTTTGATCTCCACTGCTATCAATGGCTAAATAAGTGGACGAGCGTGCACTTCTCAATGGGCGAACGTTCGTTAACTTCCGTCCACAGGGTGACCGTCGTCTTCTCCCTGGACGACCGTCAAATGCACGTTCGTTCTCCTGACGAGCGTTCGTTTTTTGGTCGATCGTCGTCTTCTCCCTGGACGACCGTCAAATGCACGTTCGTTCTCCTGTAACAATATGCGTTCGTTCTGTTGGGCGACCGTCCTTTCCTGCTTCCGCACTTGGACGAGCGTTCGGTCTCTGAAAAAGTCCAGCTGCAGGACCAGAACTGTTACCAAAGGCTAAATAAGTGGTTACTTTGGTATAACTCTTTGCACACAGAGGACCAGTACGTACTTCGATAAAACGTTTTGCACATTACAGTCAAATAACTTCAAATAACTTAATTTCAACTACCACATATTTCTCAAAATTTTCAAAAATCACATTGGATGTGCAACCAGTACGTAAATATCAGACGTATCAACAAATGTTCAAACATCATTACTTCCCAACATTCTACAACATGCCTAAATCTTCCAACACTTGATTCCTCCGCACGTTGTCCACATCCAGAATCCATTGACAAACATAATGCTCCCTAACTTGTTGTAGTTCTTCCTGCAAACACAATAATGCACAAAACATTAATCCAATGCAACATTTGTATGAAAGATGCACAACATACAAATTTAGACAGCTTACAGTTGTGTAACTGGGCATTGTCTTTGTTTCATATTTGTCAATGCCATCCCACAACTCCATAATTTTCAAAACAATTACTCCACAATCAAATCTACATCAAAACAAGTCCAACAACACCAGTATGATATTTAACATGTCAATTATACAATAAAATATTATACTTAGAAAAATCAACATTATAAACATACTTGTTTGGTTGGATTGGAGTATGCAAGTGTTGTATCTCCAATGATGGTTTGTTCTCTTCCGAACAATTCAACAAATGTCCAAAAAGCAATGCAAGATTATGTGCCTGGAAACAACATACTTCGCTTATAAATTTGGAATCACAAAGTAAACATCAATTACTATACATACAATGACATTGTCAATCTTTTGTCGTTCCTTTCTTTTGTGCCCAAAAGAGTCCAGTGCAAACATTTCCAATGATGGAATCTTCACAGCGTAGCACCACCAATGGCCGTCATGGATAATTGGGACAAACAACTACAACAAAAATAATATCACACCATCAACTACGAATAACCATAAACATACTCTCGAAATAACTTCAATGAAATGTAATTGCACTAACAAATTCGGCATTAACAATGTCATCAAATCCGATGATATTAGACTGGAAGTAGTGAGAGTAGTCATTCAATGTCCAAACTTTGCGATTACTCTTTCTCTTTCTTGACTCAATTAAAACATGGGTCTGCAAGGAAATGACACGGTTAGCTTTCATTTCTCATGTTAACAGATTATTAACAGCATAAAACAACTACTATTTTAACGTACCGCATATAATGGACTAAAACATATCCTTTTCACTACTCCGGTACTCCTTCTTTCAAAGAACATGAACACTGATGTGGCAAACAAAATCCCCTACACAACCAACAACTTCTTAATACTATACAATTGAACGCACATATAAAATAAAATAAATCATAAATTCACACACCAAATTTGATTATTACCGTGTTGCCAACCTGCATCCTAGGTCCAAAAGAATAACACTCTTGGGTTCCAAATGTTTGACCGCAAATTTCAGAAACAACCCTTGAAACAAAAATATGACATAACTGAACATGTTTCATCATCAGAGTATTACTAAATGGAATTTAATAATTGTCAAATTCATTACCTCCAAGGAAGTTTAAACGGAATAACCATCTTGTACAACTGTGTTCGATTTACATTCAATAAATTATCATCCGCAGTGTCATCATGTAGTGGCACAGTGCTTACAACAGGTTCAATATCCATAACGTCCTCAACGTCATCCTTCTGTCCTTCGCAAACAACCACCCCCATCAGTATACCTGAATGTTTGAAAACATTCGCCTTCCCCATGTGATCCACCATCACCATGAACATCACCATCCTCTTCTTTATCATCATTCCCTTTGTCATAATCTTCCTTCCCAACACCTACCAATGTAGCCAAACTTCTTAATTCTTTATCCATTGCAACCATTTTTCTTTGGTTGTCTTCAATTTTCTTCATGAGCAATTCTTCCCAACTTAACCCTAACTGATCTCCATCATCTTCCGCTATTGACCCTTCTTCCAAATCAAGGGCCGCACAAATGATTGAGTTTTGACGGTCCTCGTCCCGCAAAAACCACTCCCAACATATCTATAAACATCCTTATGTAATGAATCATTTAATAACAATCAAACACAATTCATGTACTGCACATCAAAAAAATGTCAATTCAAATTACACCTAACTTACCTCTTTCCGTTTAAACAATTCCTCTATTTTGTTAGACCTTAACTTAAGCGAACGCCAATTCATTATTCGCGGGAACACAATGTCATGTGCACCGTCCGCTAAACCCAAACGTTCAACCGCCCATATCTAAAAAACAAATATTATCCAAAACATTAATCATATGATAAACAAATTACGGCCACATCAGACGTAATAAAATTTTGAATATCTTACCTGCAACACTGCAACATTCCCACTAAGACCTAGGTCCCTTATGTCACCTTGCCTGATCTTCCGTGAAGCATTTCCTAAACTATTTACCACAAATGTGTGCACAGCTTTTGCCCAATTATAGTCGTACAAATTATCAATGTTATCTAATACTGTAAAAGGCATGTTACTAACTGCCCTTGAATGTCTAGGAAAGTAGAAAACAATAAAACAAACTAAAATATACAAACGACAAACACAATCAACATCCGTCTCATTATTTTGTATTAACACCTTTATCCTATGTATGACATCTTTTACAGTGAATGACTTTGAAGAAAATTGATGACAAACAACAGCATCAAAGTTATCATCAAAATTTACATCTAAACCACCAACACCCAACCCTAAAGCCATGCAAACATCCGCAATTGTAAATGGTACCATTGTTTGCTTCAAAACAAAAGATTCGTTGCGGCTAACCCAACGTCTAACCATTTCCTTCAACAAAGGAGTACAGAGGTCAATTGGACTGTTCATATTAACACACCACTTGAACGGAGTCATTTGGATACGTGTCCTATGACTGTCGCGTAGTATGGAATTAAGGTCCACTATCGGCTTTGTGTCACTCCATGCCCGCAACCGCAACTACAATTCATTTTCAAACAATTAAACCATCATACCATGTTTTCAAACAAAGCTTAAACTTTTCGTATTATTAAATATTCTTACATTCTTGTAACCTTCTTCGTTATTGCAATCCATGACTACGAATCCAACAGAATTACAGCAACAGTGTAAGATTAAGCAGAGAACTTGTATAAAAATTAGTAACAGAACAACATCCACTTGGGAGAGGTTTCCTACATAACCAAATCCAATCCAAAAACAACATCATACATGTATTCAACATTCATTCCACTGAAAAATGAAAAAACAGACCAACCTTGGGTGAAGACGACGCGTGGCGGTGGAACTCGCAGTGCGGAAAACCCCTCTTTTTGGTCCGCCTCACAGCCCACACTCCGCCGATACTCCGGCGACCCTCCGGCGGCACTCCGCGACAGTGACGGCACCACCTGGGACGACGCGACACCTTCAACGCCTCCGTAGGTCGCTGTGCCGGAACGGACGGAACACGATGCCGTGTTCGCTTGGAGCGGTCGACGACGGAGCTGCGGCGCCCCTCAAACGGAACGGGCTGGAGGGCGTTCGATCTCTCCGACACGGCCTTCAATAGTGAACGGCGGCGCCACTCCGGCAAGGACTCGGTCTCTCTCTCTCTCGCTCCTGAACCCTTTCTCCAACTCTCTCGTCTAGGTCACAGAAGTGGGTTTTGGTTGTTCGCGCTTCTCTGTCTACGAAGTTCGAATACCATTTCAAATTTGAAACGCAAGCTGCCCGTGCCCGTCCTCGCCACGTCACATTTGAAGCAGGTTTCTTCAGATTTCCTCAGAACGCAACAGCTTTTTTCGTTTTGAACGTGGCCCTCTCAAACGCTGACACGTGTGCTGTGTCGAAATGTTGTCAAATTTGGTTGTTCGAGTATCATTTTCCTTTTAGAAATGATGATTCAACATCTTCAGATGATGAAATTAGAGAGGTTAGTAAAGATGATGAAGAGATCTTGAATGAACCTTTCCTGAAAACGAATATGTCAATGACTCAACTCTTACTATTTACAAAGGCAAATTGTTTAATAGCGAATGTTTCTGATTTTTTCACTTGGGGCTACTCACAGAGAAAATGTTAGAGTGAGAGATGAAAGAGAAAAGGTTGAGAGGAATGAGGAAAGTGAGTAAAGGTTTGGGAGTTTCTTGTTTTTTTTAGCTTTGAGAATGAAATTATTCAAATATCCTTAACCTTAAAACTTAGAATCCATGAAAGGGTATTTTTGTCTAATAAAACCCGGTACACATTACTAAAATGTACCAACTGAAAAAAACAGGCATATGTATTAGCAAACCCATATATATATATATATATCCGTCACAAACTTCACTAAAAAATTATTAAAATGTATATTAAAGTAATTGATACATACAAATATGAATGTACTAATTTATATACACAGGACACAAACATCCATTACTACAAAAACAAAAATAAATACTGTTGTTATAACAAAACCTGTTTTGGACTCGCCTCTTCTTCTATGTGACACGATCATTCTGGAGCTATGTCCACGTTTTCCAGAGCCGCACACGAAGTGGAAGTCACTTCCACCAGTAAAGAGATAATTTGCTTGTCAGATTTGAATATTAAAAAAAAAGTTGCAGAATTTTTTTCTTAGGATAAGGGAGTTATTACCATGTGAAATGACTCGTTCCTTTCTATATAAATTGATGATCATGCTCACTTCCTCTTCTCTCACCTTTCTCTCTACTCCTTTTCTCTCTTTAGCATTTTATCTTATTTCTATCCTATCTTGAAATTTTGAATTAGTTATTATTAGAGTTCCTTACCAATTTTAAAATTCTCAAAGAATTCAAATTCTTTTATTATATCTTAAAAAACTTACATGATACACACCACAAATAAATATTTAAAAACAATGAACATACACACAAGAAAATCTTTTTATTTTTTTTATTTCGTTATCATTTACAACCTTTATCAAATAAAAGTTGAATTAATTTTTAGTTTTGAAATTTGAAATAAAGTAAAATGTCCCCACTTTTTCATAGGATACATATTATTTAAATAATATTTATTATGATGGTAACTTGATGTCACATATCTGATGGCAGAAAGAAAGTGTTGAGACATAATATGTGGGACAGTAATACCGACGCGTCCATCACCAATCAGAGTCAGAAATCACGAACATTGTGGACCAACAACATTGTAGAAAATGAGGAGGATACGATGCACATCAACCTGTCTTTCACCATCACCAATCAACTTCTCCTCCAAGCCATCAGGTAAAACTAGGTTGTTATTAATTACTGCCACCAAAAACAAAAAACCAGAACAAAGATCGATATAACAACGTTGAACACACTGAAACTGGAGTACGCACGCACGGGGAACCAAGATTCAGAAGAATCCGTTTTCTTCATTTTCTTCCCGACTTCGTCTCATCATGTGATACTGAAAACGTTCCACCATGGTCGCGGGGACAGACAGCAGCACTCTGACGGCATTAGCGTCACCGGCGACGGGTAAGAACAAGCAGTAAATATCACTGGTCAAAGGACCCATATGCAAAGGTTTCCCTTCCCCAAAATCCACCTCTTCCAACCCCAGTCTAGACCACTGCGAAATAACTAAACTCGTCGAAAGATCCGTTTTTACAGTTTTGTCCTCTAACAGGTCAACCATTGACCTTACGTACTCCTCCTCTTTCAACCTCGCCTTAGCTTCCTGCACAAGTTTCACTCCGTGGCGCAGGTTACCGTCCACTAAGTCCTCCACGCTGCTCTCAGCGCACGCTAGCAAGAATCCGTTCCCGTAATACCCCTGCGGAAGGTCAACTGTTCTTCTAACGTTGACCGAGAAAAGGAGCTTCACAGTGAGTTTGGACGGTAGGGATTGGCCCACCGAGCGAATCCAAGAGCGCCAGGTGTGGGCCGCAACGGTTTCGAAGGAGGTGCACTTGAGGGAGGGGACGCACTCTTTCTTGAGGCGAAGGACGTGGGAGGGGGTGAGGGTGAAGGATGTGGCTACCAAGGGCTGTGACTGTATGAACTTTAGAAGGTCCACTTGAGGGGTTGGGTTTGGTGCGGTGTAGCCCGCGTGACGGAACTTTACCTGCGCAGGGTGTCTGGGTTTCAGCACGTGGCGCCAGTGGAAGGGCATGATCGTCAATTCCGCTTCTGGCTTTTTCGTGAGCTGTGCCCAGGCGTGTAGAAACTGAGACGTGCCTATGCCGTCGCATACGCAGTGGTTGATCGCCGTGCACAGGATCATTCCCCCGCAACCCAGCCTCGTTACCTGCAAATTACATTCAACTTCAATTTTTTTTTTTATATTTATATTTTTCCGTCCATACAATCCATTTGATAGAGAAACATAACAGTTTCTGTGATGGATTAATGGAAAGAAACGGAGAAAAATGTTAAAAGTACGATGTAAAAATTATTTAATAAACCAGGGCCAGGAATATTTTTTATAAAAAAAAACCTCATTTTTAATTATTGAATTTAAAATATTACTTATTTTATTTTTAAGATGTTTTTCTCATCAAACACGAATACCATTATTAAGAAATGGTTGTAAAGAAAATAACATAACTTAGGGGAAAAACTCTGTTTTGTGTGGAAGAGAAACACTCTAGAGTTATGAAAAAAAGAAAACTTTACAGTTGTGGTAAAAGTTATTTATCAAACATTCTTCAGAGGTTGCCATTTAGAGTTGTAATCTTATATTACAAATGTCATCATTGAAGACATTTTTCTTTTCATGAATTATCAGCAGTGACCTACCAACCAAGTTCATCAACGAATCAAGAACACAAAACCACTTAAAACCGATACCAACAAAATACGAACTTGCATATATATCTGGCTGGTTCCCCGGGGGGTTTATATTTTGTAAAGAAAATGTGAATATCTTTTGTTCATGTGTTTACGAGAGAGGATGAAAGTTTTCTGAAAATGGATTTCATCCGTGTGAAAGAGACAAATCAGAAAAAGGAAGAAAAGTGGATGATAGCACATAGTGATGAAAGACGTTCATTTAACAGAAACAAAAGTGTAGAACCTTGCCACAATAATTCATATTATATATATATATATATATATATATATATATATATATATATATATATATATATATATATATATATATATATATATAGAGAGAGAGAGAGAGAGAGAGAGAGAGAGAGAGAGAGAGAAGAGATATTTCTAGCACACGTCTTGACGTCAAAGTTCTTTGAACCTAAACGTAAACAGTGGACAGTAAACGCACAAGGTTACATATTCTGTGTCACTATTAACCTTTTAATGAACAGAGGATTAGAAGGTTTAAGCAAAGCAGGAAATGAATTGATAAAGCGAATTAAGAAAATTGAAGGAAGAAAGAGTTAATCTGACCTGGACTACGAGAGGAGGAACATCGACGAAAGTGTGAGCTTCGACCTTATACAAGAACTTCTTCCAAGATTTGTTTGGAGTCTTGGAAGATTCGAGAAGTTGATGAAGAGTGGTGTGAGTGAAAGCCTCGGCAAAGAGAGCACCCTGTCCATTGCAATCGACCTCGAGCTTCTGATGATCGACGGTCCTCAAGCGACCGGCCAAGGGGTAATAATCCACCAGAACTCTGGCCAGAGAAGACTTCAACACATCCAAGTTCAAGGACTTGTTGAAGAGGTACAAGTATTTGATGGAAAACCTTAGGAAGTTTTGGTCGTCGAGATTGGACAGATAGAGAGAATGTTTTGGGGTAGGAGCGCTTGGAGGAATGCTCAATGCTTCACCACGATACATACAATCAGGGGCTTCCATAATGATTACTATTACGATGCATATGGGAAGAATTGAAGAGAGTGAAGGAAAGAGAAAAGATAAAATAGAAGAAGACGATGATTGAATGAAAAAGTGAGTGGAAGCAGAGGGTGTATTATTTTGAATGTGTGTCCAAGGAAGAAAAACGGATCATGCTCAAATTTGTGGTTTGAATAATGGTTTTGGGTACGATCGATGAGATTACTTTTCAGGGCTTCACTTCTTGCGCACAATCTGTTTGTGGTAATTAATATTCACTTTGATTTCCTTTGAAATTAATTACAAAAGACAAAAAGGGGAAAAATGCTAACTATAAGTCAATAGGTTCTGCCGATAAGAGGGAAGCACTGTTTCACTTTAATTAATCGTCAACCCACTCACCCATTCCTTTATCAAAAGCTTGACCTAATCGATAAGAATGATGTTATTTTATGAGTATTTGAGTTTGATGAAACCAGAAAAAAAAAAGAGTCAGTAGCACGTGTCTGTAAGAGAAAATGGTGGTGATTTTGGCCTGCTGTACTTGTTTAAAATATCAGATGTATATGGACTTCATTAGTCTACAATTTTTCTTTTCAAAAACGAATTATCAGACGCCACTATTCATAAATTTGTCAGGTTATAATTTATTTGTACGATAAATTGACAGGGTCCATGGCTTAGTACTTTTCAACTTTTCTTACTTTTACCAGAAAGGTCTAAGGATAGCAACGATCCATTGAATTTAGAAAAGGAAAATGTTATTTGGACAACAAAAGTTTGACACAATTTTGACAACGGCGACGTGGCAGCTGTGCATTGGCTCAGTGAATTGAAAACAAACCAGAAAAAACCCAAAATACCCCTCACCCCGGTTCACTGAGCCAATGCACAGCTGCCACGTCGCCGTTGTCAAAATTGTGTCAAACTTTTGTTGTCCAAATAACATTTTCCTTTATAAAAATGGACAACTAAAGTAAACAGTGAGTATATAAAATATAAAAACAAAATTAAATAAAAATTGATAGTGGGAAAAGAATTAATGAGAACTACAGCTACCTGTATCTGGACACATATATTAATAGAGAACGTAAATCGTATTTAATGGCTGATATTCTCTAATTTAGTGGATAGTCTCTGGAAACATAAATAAATCAAAATGGCTATCATTCGATCACGTGTAGATGCCATTATCCCCGTTAAAATTAGGTTACTCAGCCGCAAAAACTGAAACCTGTCATATCTCCAAATTAGGGAGCCTTTTTATTGGTCATATAACAAGCTCTGAAGATTAACATGTTTTAGTAATTACAAATTACGATAAGATTTTTTAGCATCTTAGAATGTCTTTATTAAATAAAACTCTGTAATTTAAAAGATTTTAAGATATATTATTTTGAGAAAATAATTATATTTTGTTTTAATATTTATGCTGAAATAATACAATATTTTCTGGAAAATCTTTACAAGTGAAAAAAGTAGAGCAGGGAATATTTTTCTGATCGAAAGGATATTATTTCTGTAACTAAGCATAATATTAAGGTTTAAAATGTGATCTCGTAATTCGTACCGTAATTGCAATTTGGAGGAATAACATAATATGTAAACGTATTATTTAATTGAAAACGTTGCGGCTAGGTTCTATTAAGGAAGTCAAAGTGAGGTGTAACGCACTCGTTAATGTCTTAATATATTGTTGCGAAAAGACGTGATATTTTTATATCTCCATTTTATTATTCTATGAATATAACTTTATGGCTAAAATTCTATTTTTATTATAAAAAATTTAATTTAATTTTTTATTTTTATTTGATTCAATTTAGTTTTTTACTTTTTAAAATGATTGAATTATATTTTTCTTGTTAAATTAGGTTTTTTTAGTTTTTAGTCAAAAATTAAATCATTATTACATATGTAGCCAAAAAAAGAATTATTTATGTAAATGCATAAGTCATACAGCTTCCACAAAATTTCAAATGAAGAAGTCACTTAAAAGGTACATGACTTCTGCCCTACTATAATAAAAAAGATGAAATTGTGCATCTTTCACACGTTTTCATATATTGATAATCGATTACGAGCACCTGTAATCGATTACACAATGTTAAAGTCGTGTAGGGAGACCACAACTTCACTCATAAACGATTACACTACTATTGTAATTTATTACCAGTGTTGAAATTCGAATAAAATGACTTGGTCATCAATTATTGTCCAAAGAAAGAAATGGTTTAAAACTAAATTAAGATATGAATTGCATTCAGTACATTAATGAGAATTCGAATTACAAAGGAATTTGTGCATAAATTGGATTAATAAAGGAAACAATTAATTCAATTTATGATAAGTATAAAGAATTTAAATTCAGTATAAAGGAAACAAATGATTCAATTTATGATATAAATCATTTAAATTCACTATAAAGAAAACAATTGATCAAATTTATGATGAGTATAAAGAAACATGATTGTAAATTATTTAAATTCAGTATAAATTATTTAATTGAGTATAAAGGAAATAATTGATCCAATTTATGATGAGTATAAAGGAAACATAAGTATTTAATTCAGTATAAAGAAAACAATTAATTCAATTTATGATGAGAATGAAACATGACAACTTTTTCATGAGAAATCCCTTTGGTAATTCAAATTTCTTCGAATTTAATAAATGCAATTTATATTTTAACTTAATTTTAATCTCTTTTTCTCTCTGGTAATCGATTATCAAACCCTTTTATTCGAATTTCAACACTAATAATCGATTATAATAGTAGTGTAATCGACTCCCAATAAAGTCGTGACCCCCTACATGATTTTAACACTGTGTAACTTATTACAAGTGCTCGTAATCGATTACGAGTATCCAAAACACATAGGAGGTATGCGAATTCACTTTTTTTGTTATGAGAAGTCAAGCATCCTTGCATGATTTCTTCATTTGAAGTCGTATGAAGACTTCATGATTTGTCCATTTATGTAAATAAAATAAAATTTACCTAGATCTGTAATAATGATTTATTTTTTTCCTAAAAACGTAAAGGAACCGTTAAATTAATATTAAACTAATATTAAGTTTTCATTAAAATTTATATATCAAATTACTTTACCTAAATAACTAAATATTCAAATTAAATCTAACGTCAACCTATCAAAAAGAATTTAATTGAATTATCTTTTAAAAAATTAAAAGATTAAATTAAATCAAATAAAAATTAAAAGCCTAATTGAATTTTTTGTAATAATTAGATAATCAAAATAATATTTTAGTCTAACTTGATATACAATAATTACAATTTTAATCATAAGAATACGGAACTTATCGCACCAATTGAATGTTATAGAAAAACTGTTTTGTGGCATATATATATACACACACACACACAAAAGTGTGCCTAGAGTCTATGAATTCCATACAAAATATACGCACCCACCTTCTCACTTGCTTTGTTATAGTTCCAGAGATGCTTTTAAATTCTGATCAAGAAGAAATGAATCGAAAAAAAAAACAGAGGTTCATGCTAATTACGGTATATAGGACTGGTAACATGAGTAGGAATCCTTTTGAAAAACAAAAAATTGCGTTGGATATGTGTATCATATAAAATGATTATTCAGAATTTAACATCACTGCCAACAATGATGCATTCATAGTATCAACTATATTGAATATCATGCTACTGCTCAAATGGCCACTGTTCTCCGACGATTTCTTCTACCTAACAAGAAGACGTTTCTGCTTGATTTAAATCAATCACCTTGACATTTTAAGTATAGGTTATTAACTTCACCTGTTTGTCACGATTATGTGCCATTCCAGCTATAAATTAATTCAAAATAAACAGATTAACGGCAAACAGCTCTGCACAAACCAAACAATGTTGGCAGAACAACTGTTAGCAGTCCAATCCTTCGTAGCTTTTACCTCAATCAAACATGTCCATGAGACACATTATTGGCGACAGAAAAACACGGAACACCATTTTATAAGATCTAGGTTGGCTCAACTCCTCTATGCCCAACCTAAATAATCATTCGTGGCTTACACAGTGACACCTTCGCATATTATTTTACCAATGTTTGAAGAATTGAGATGAAAAACCAAGATTATGACTTTGAAGGTGTAAAATATAACCCTAAACTCAGTAATAAGGCTGTAGGCTGTATACATTTTCACTGTATCGATAGTTGTTGTGAAGTGTATTATTTTTTTATATTTAAATTAGTCCTCTCAAGTCATTATATTACTTTTCACCGATACAAGGTTAATAACATGAGCCCTGTCCAGCAGTAAGAGCTTGATTTGATCATACACTCCTATAAATCTAAGGCATTTGAAACTGAATCGTGTGATTTTCAATATGCTTTAGGAGAAAGGAACATCGACCCAACAAAAAGTATATTGCTATTGCACTTACTCTTTGTGTGTGGTACCTTAAATGCTGCCTACGACTTTCCGGTTTCATCTCACTTTTTTCCTTTTTGACTGTTTCTTAAAGCTCGGAATCGTATTCTCGTCAAAACCAGCTCAGGTTCAATGGCGCATATACATTCCAACCGATATCTCTAGTCCACCCCATGACTTAGGAGCCTCACCACATCATAACACTAATGAGATTACATAAAGTCTTTAAAAAGTTTGAGTTTTTACCGGTCTGTCCTCAACGTTACACAGTTTTACTATCACAGCCTTCCTAGTAATTTGTCTTGTACATTTTTATTTATCCAGTAATCAACTCAAGTTCCATCTGGTAATTCATTATCTCGTGTAAATCATCTTCGACTCGTACAGTCTTATGCAGCCATACCCCCAAATTTAACTGCAAATTGCAAATTAAACAACGACGTTAACTAACTAAAAATGATACTCCTAGTTTTCTGAAATAATTCAGCATACATGAACATCAATGAGTTGGAAAGCAAGTAACCTCGGACTTTGGATTTGCAGAGATTCCAATTACAACCGGGCAACGTATGAGTTTGCTTCTGTTACATATCTAACCCAGCGATAAGGATTATGCGCTTTTGATTTCTTCGCTATTTGCAAATACTTAACCTGCATCAGAAAATAGCATTTTGGATCTATTTAAGGGAGTTCATATAAACCGGATACAAAATCAAATTGCAATAATAGAGGAAAGTTGAATCTACTTCTAAAATCATTAGGAATGATAACACTATCCGATTTTGCACCCAGTAACACCAGCTTCGTAAATCAACAAAGACATAGTAAGATTAATTTATAGATTAGCAGTAAAATTAACGCACCACAAAATTCCAATACCATTTTCTAGCTTTGTTAAATAAATGTAATAGAAGAAACATAACTTCAAGAAAATCCCTAGCAGTTTACCTGAAGCCTTGAAGCATTGTACATTGGTATGGTGAAAGTCATGCTAACAGGTCCTGCTTCTTTCATGATATTTCCTGTGCTCAGTATAAAACAATTTAATTCATTACAGAGAACAACGCCTTTTGAAACAGTGAGCTAAAAAATAATTATTAGCAAGCAATGTACCATGTAATTCCTGCGAAAACGTCAGCTTGGCACGCAAAGTATGTTCAGATCCACCAACAACCTGCAAAAAGATGCACCAAACATTATTGTCATCCACCAATGACTGGTATTACCCTCGAATATATCAACTGAAGAAACCTTTACGTACATCCATAGATAAGTATTTAAAGATATACTGATTACAGTGGAAAACAAACAGTATATGTTACCTTTTTCAAGCCCCATTCCAGTCTTCTATTTGTTTCCTTAAAATCAGTGGTGTGTCCAACTGCTCCAGGTTCTAACTCAAAATTAACACTGAAAAATTGAAAATAGTTTTACCAAAAAGATGTAAGATTAAGTAATCGGGATAGTACTTAAACCATGTATTGAATGGAGCATTTCAGCATGTATGTGCAATAAATTACAACACAAACATATAGACAAACAAAAGGTAGCATATTCAGTAGATCAGATTCCAAGCATCCAATTGCATCAAGAAGAATAAATCAGCCTCCAGCATGTCTATGAATGGTTTCCGTACTTATCTCATTTCTTTTTATTATCCACCAGCCACTCACCCCTGAGTCTGTGACTACCAGAGGTGCAGTGCCCGAGTAACCATTTTTGTTTTCCTCTTTACATTTAGTACGATGAATGCTTTGAGTTCTGATTTAAGATTAGACACCCAATATTGGGCATTGAGCTCTGATCTTGAATGCTTATGTGGGAATACTAGCGCTGAAAAAGGGATAGTTTGGTGTTACAAGTGAGTGTTGTAAAATTGGCTGTTGTTAGTATTGATATTCTTTGCTATATTTGGTTTTCACACATATTTTCTATTTCAAAATCTCCTGCAGTTTAATGTCCATATATTCTACTGGTAGCAACAAAAAATTACAAGCAAGCAACCAGGCATGACAACAAAGGAAACCTGTCATCAGCCAGTGATTTTCTGGCTTTGTGGTGAATTACTGATGTCTATATCTTCTGGGCTTGATGCAGTGCAGATAGAAAAATGAAACAGATTCTTAGGCTTATTCAAAGGTTAAGGTTGCATCAATTCTGCTAACATAAATGTTATTTGCTAAATCTTTAGATTTTAAAAGCATGACAAATTTTTCTTTCTATTTGTGTTTTAGTTTTCTGGGTGGTTTGAAGGTTATCTCATTTGACAAACCCAATATATGGCATCTAGTGATTTAAATCTTGACAATCTATTAAACTATAACTATCAAACATCCCAACCTATTAAACTGCCCAATCAGCCTGTTAGTCAGCTAACTAATTCATTATGGAGAAGAGCACTAAATCATTACTGTCAACTATAAATAAATTTAAATGCACAATAATCGTGAAGAAATGTAAGTACCGAGCTGTCAATGATGGCAGGGGCATCTGTACAAGAACAGTGCTAGCATTGATACTTGAGTTGAACTCAGCTCGCACTTTAATAGTCACTTCAGCCTATAAAAATATGAAGACTATTTATCAGTACATGCTAAACAATGTGTAGACTAGGAAAGTTAGAGGGAAGGGAGATCTAAACCACCTTCAGGGGTCCTGTTTCTTCAATCAATGCAGTAATACGAAATGGTGGTTTAAAAGGTTGAGTCATACGATAATTCATGACTGGAAACTCACCATCTGGTGGCACCTACCAAACAATGAAATGGTAATTCGTCAGGGAACTCAAAAAAGCACGTTATTGAGTTATCTATATATGTAACTTAGTGTACTATGTACTTACCAATGACAAAGTTCTATCAACTTCAAAATTATCAAGGTGTACAGACTCATGGAAGTTACAATCATCTAAAATCACAGCACCTGAACCTCTATAATCTGTTAAAGATGATAGAACGGGATTCAGAAAGAATTGAAAGACATATCAATAGCAAATAGGATAGAAAAAATCAACTAGCCAACAAAAATCTCTTCAAGAAAATTATCCATCCATCAATGATTAGACCGACAAATATATAAACTCAACTAAAAGTATCTCACTACAAACACTAAATATATAATTATTTTCAACAAAAAAATAATGTAAATATTAATACAGGGAATACAATCAAGAAATATGCCTGACATGTTACCAAGAAAATAACATGACAAAGAAACGTAACACACTTTTTCTCATTGTTTTAACGTTCAAGGGGAACAAAATATAATGATTGACCTACCACTTGTCCCTATACTCAGGTCCTCGTTGAGAGCAAGTCGAATCTCTGGGTTACCAGAAAGATAACTCTTCATTTGTATGGTTCCATCTATCTCACTAGTAAGTATAAATCCCTGCTTCCGACAACAAACTCATCAAAATGCCTCAATATTATAACAGTAAATGTATGGAAAAGGGAAGGAAGACATCACAATGGACAGCATGAAAAAAGCATAAAAAAGATGACCAGCATACTCACACTAGAATTGAATGTAACACTTATTTTCTCAATTACATCAACAAATATCTCATCCCTCTTCCTACCACCAGGTTCATTAGCAACCACGGACTTTGTAATAGCCGTACCTGGCATTCGTTTGGTCCCTTGCTGCAAATATAGGAGTAACAAGTCAACAAAACCATGCATGAAATCCAGTAATAGGCCAGCAACAAGAAAATGAATGGATTTCCAAATAGTTAGCTACATACCATAAAAATGGAAGCGGGACCAAGGGGAGGCATCCGTGCAGCATCAATCACTATTGGCTCATTGAAAATGTAAGACTTCAAAACCTCAGTGGATGTTGTTTGCACATAACCAAAATCCTGGCACAAATAAATTTCAGTATAAACAAATCAAACAGAAAATGCAGCAGTTAAAACCGTGCAAAAGTTATCAAGCTTTAAAATGGTTTGGAGAAGCCGTAGACATGTTAACAAAGTAAACTATTAAGTTTCACTATTCTCAAAAAAATATAAAAATCCACACATCATGGTCAGAGTAAAACTACCAAGCATTTGTACAAATTAAATAGTTTTCCTGCCTCCCAAAATGTGACACTAAAAATAGATTAAAAGGTAATATTACAAAAGTGTGCTTTCATATATGATCAACCTGTCAACTTTAGCACATCGAGAGTTGAAAACTGGAAACTTGTTCATGGGAGACTTGGCATGTGAACAGTTGTAGACAACAGTCTATAAAAACTGATAGAAATAATCATTAAAGTGTAAATGAACAAAAGAAATCAAAGGTGCTAGGACCTACGTTTTACCAATGAAGTTTAGGCAAACATGCTTTCGCATCCAACACACATATACAGGTATTTTCCCCAAGAAAACCATAAGTTGAAGCAAGGATAGTAAGTAAATACTTACAATCACTTCATCTAGCAATTCATAAACGAGCACAAAGTTCTTTCGAAAGGAGTCTTCGTTAAGCACACCGAGATAATCTTTGATGACACGCGCAATTCTTTGCAAAAGTTCCAAAACAAGAGAAGGGGAGACATTGACCCTAGTTGTAGCAACAAATAGCAATCCAGCAACCTTCACGTGGAAGTAGTTCACACCATCTATATTCTGCGAAAAACAGTAAGGCACATAAATCAAAACGATCGGCTAAAAATCAAGGAAAAGTAAGAAAACTAGGACAAATTACTCTCACATTTAGGTCTGTATAGATGACCTTTGCATTGACCCCTTTAATTGTAAGCAAGGCAAGTGATTGATAATACGTTCTTTTAAACACACTCTCTTAACCTTTAGTTTTAAACAAAGACACTCATTTCCCATCTCCCTTATGTATTTACTAAAGTGACAACACCCATAAGGGATTATTAAAATCTAAAACGAGCATAGTGGAAGTTTTCCTGATTTTTTTCCGTAATCAATAATCAATAAATGACACAAAGCACAACAACTACCATATCCTGCGGGAACATGCAGTCCCAGAAACATATGTTTGGAAATTTTTGGAATAAATTCTCGAGAAATGTGAAAAGAAAAAGATGATAAATGACATAATGAATGAAATACCTACAAAAACAGGCGGAGCGTCTCCCTCGAAATCCTCTTTCCAGAACTTGACTTTTCGGAAAAATGTCTCGGCGCTTCCTTTTTGAGCTTCACCACGATCTGCATTCATTTAATTAAACAAAAAATAAAGAGAGATGAAACCCTAGCGATAAGGTGCAGGGTTGGTGAAATTTTGTTGGCAATCACTCCCCGTCGGATAGAAAAATTGAATTTGAAATTCTTGTAATGAAAATGGATTATCATGGAAACCGAAGGAAGAATGAGAAAATAAAGCACTCACAGTCGCGGTAGACGATGTTGTCGCCTCTCTGGGAAAGCACGAAAAACTGCAATATCATCTTTGCCTTCTTCTTCTTCAGTTTTCTCTGTCTTCAACTCGCTCAACTCATGTCCTCCTTCTTTACTTTGTCCACGCTTACGACAAACGACATTGCCGTTTTGCCACGCACGAGCCAGGCCCAGAAGGTGGCAGCATCATTTGACTCGTGTCGTTTTATTATTTTCACTTTTTTTTTCTATTAAATAATTTTTTGTTATTATTATTATTATACATTTAACGTAACCTTACAGTTGTGTTTATCAAAATATTATAATCTTTAACAAGGATATTTTACTTGAGTTTTGAAAATTTATATTTGTTTTATCCATTGTAAAGATAAAGATTTTAGTTTAATTTATTTATTTCAGTTTTTAGATAAAGATTGTATCTTTAATTTCAAAATTTTAATTGTAGATTTTCTTAGATTATAGAATAGATGAGATTTATTATCTGTAACAACTTATATTAAGATCATATGAAAAACGTGTAGAAATTATCTTAAAAACACTTTGGAGGGGCTTTTTCAAATAAAAACTGTCACGCTAACGTTGTCTCCACGCTAAGCATTCGGTAATAACCAGGTAAATCTTTAATGATGATGTAGTGGACCAATCAAATAAGTAAATTTTAATTAATAACTTTATTTAGTAGCAATTAAATTATAAATAGGATTTTCAAAGCATAAAAATCAAGTGGCGGAATCCAACAAACTAAATACAATATAATTGTGAATTTATTTTGTAAAAAAGAAATGGTGTAGCCAAAAAGGAGTATCACGCAAAAAGATGATGCAAGAAAGAAAGAAGGAAAAAATGAGAAGGTAGTGCTAGGTGCGAGTACTGGAGCGAAAGGCGGATGTGTGACTCTCGTTAGGGAAAGAGAGAGAGAGAGATGCAGTTCCATTCAGAAACTCCAAACATCTGAGGCGACAACCTTAGGAATCTCGATCGCTGATAAAACCTATGCAGCCCCCAACACAGTCTGCATTCCAACTTGTTTAAATTCTCTTTTTTTCCGATTCACCCTTCTCTCAATAAATTTTGGGCCTATGAGACCCGATTCTTCGCCACCGTCACTGTGGTAATAAAGGTTTTTTTTTTCAAATAAAAGGTAACCTTTTTCTCTTACGTTTTTTCTACATTTGTAAATAAACTTGTTTTCTTTCTCTTTCTCTTTTTGTTAATTAATAATTACTCTTGAGTGTGTTTCTGTGTTTGAACCTGAAATTCTCCACATGACGTTCTATTTGGTACAGATCTCTGCATGTTCTCAACTTGAGATTAATTAAATGAAAATTTGATACGGATCTAGGTTCTTAGTTTGGTAGGTTAGTCATAAAGCTTTCAAGAGTCTCTTAATTAATTGTGTTTGGGGGGAAATTATTATAATGATACACCAACAACAACTTACCCCACTGTATGTTTATGATTCTGTACACTTACCAGTCAATAGTGAACACTGAAAGTTTCCGAATTGTGATGATTGGTTGAAACCATCGGTTTGATTTGTAGAAAATGGCTACTCCTGTTGATCCTCCTAATGGAATCAAGAATGAAGGGAAGCATTATTTCTCCATGTGGCAAGCGCTGTTCGAGATTGATTCAAAATACGTGCCAATCAAGCCCATTGGTCGCGGTGCATACGGGATCGTCTGCTCTTCTGTGAATAAAGAGACCAATGAGAAGGTTGCCATAAAAAAAATACAAAATGCCTTTGAGAACCGGGTTGATGCTTTGAGAACTTTGCGCGAACTCAAGCTTCTTCGCCACCTTCACCATGAGAATGTAATTGCTTTGAAGGACATCATGATGCCTGTTCAGAGGAATAGTTTCAAGGATGTCTATCTGGTTTATGAACTCATGGACACGGATTTGCACCAGATTATTAAGTCTTCTCAAGCACTGTCTAATGATCACTGCCAGTATTTCCTCTTTCAGGTTTGAACCTTTGGCTCATTGTTGGTGCAATTCCATAATATTTTCTTGTTTTCTTTGTCAATTTTGATATCATAAAGCACACGGTTTTCAATGCCCCATTGCCAACTGTTTGTGAATGTTTAGTATTGTAGAGTTGACACGGAGCACAAAGCAGGCGTGTTAAACTTGTTCTTATGTTTGTGACAATCTTTTACAGGGATTTTGGTACAAGGTTGTGCATAATTACAAAGTTGTGTGTTCTTGTAATTTTGAAACAGTTAGTTTTTCTTGATTGTGTCGCGTTTTACCCCTTTGCATGTTAAATTCCCCCTTGATCTTCTAGACCTGTAGTTCTTCCTGAATAACTGACATCAATCATGTTGTGGCACATTTATAGGGTTTTTTTTTGTGTTGCTTAGCTGGTGCTTGAATGCACTGATTGAATGTTCTCATCTGCAGTTGCTACGAGGCTTGAAATATCTTCATTCCGCTAACATCCTTCATCGTGACTTGAAACCTGGGAATCTTCTGATCAACGCAAATTGTGACCTAAAAATATGTGATTTCGGGTTAGCAAGAATTAACTGCAGCAAGAACCAGTTCATGACCGAGTATGTTGTGACAAGGTGGTATAGGGCACCAGAGCTCCTACTCTGCTGCGACAACTACGGAACATCAATTGATGTTTGGTCGGTTGGATGCATCTTTGCTGAGCTTCTTGGTCGAAAACCGATTTTCCCTGGTTCAGAGTGTCTCAACCAGCTGAAATTGATCATCAATATCCTTGGTAGTCAAAGGGAGGAGGACATCGAGTTCATCGATAATCCAAAGGCAAAGAAGTATATCAAATCACTTCCTTCTTCTCCTGGAACCCCCTTTTCGCGACTTTATCCTAATGCACATCCTTTGGCAATTGATCTTCTGGCAAAGATGCTTGTTTTCGATCCAACAAAGAGGATCAGTGTCACTGAAGCGCTTCAACACCCTTACATGGCCCCTCTTTACGATCCTAACTGTGACCCCCCAGCTGTGATTCCAATTGATCTTGACATTGATGAGGATCTGGGGGAAGAGATGATAAGGGAGATGATGTGGAAAGAAATGCTTCATTACCATCCTGAAGCTGCTGTAGAGAGTGCAGGGCTGTGCTGATCATACTTCTTCCCTTCAATGTTGTTATGTTTCCTTTTGTTGGTGCCAAGGTAGTTCTAATATCATAACTTGCATCGAATAATTAGGAGGGGCTTGTCGTGGGTTAGCTCATTATATGCCCTGTTTTCTATTTATTGAAAGTAGAGAGAAACAGCAAAAACATTATCATATTAAAGAAAGTGTTACTGCTGATCATACACTATATAGTCTTTAACCGCCATGTTGAGAGATTGATTTTGTACTCAACTCTGTATTGTAGTTGCCTCCTTTATTGTACATAAACATGTTCTAGTGTCATGCATAAACCATTTTGTATACTATGTCTAATGTTTATCAATAATATGTTTTACTGTTTGAAACTTGAACTACAATTTTTTTTCTGTAAACTGGTAATATAATTTTTTAATAATATGTGATAGATCTCAAATCGGTAGACAGGAATTTTGGCAAATCAGATTAGTTCAACCACAGTTATCAAAACATCTGATGAACTTGTAACCTTATTTTCTAATTCCTTTTTATCTGTCAATGTTTTTCTACAGCGTTTGACTATTAATTTAGCAACCTTAGCCAAAACTAATAATGCTTGATAGTATCAGGAATTGCATTTCCTAACGTTTGTGACGAGAATATGTTGTTTTTCTTTTATCTTTTAGTTATTATTTGTTGTTGTTGTTATTCGTATTTTGTAGTTAGTTCATATTTTTTTTATTATAAATAAAGATTTTATGTGAATTCAATGGAAGAAAGATTAATTTTATGTATAATTTTTATTATATTAATGTAATAAACATGTATTTTAATGATCTTAGAAATAGATTAGAAAATAAAATACATACATATACAATTTTAACCTAAAAATAAATAATAAAATTAGTTTGAAAGATGATATATAAATATTTTATTATATATACTAATAGTTATTGATTATAACAAATGCAGGCATGCATAAAATTGATACGGCTCTTGGGTATTATCTTGTTAGGATTCTGTCTCTATTAACTTGGCCCAACATAAATGCAGTAATTTCTTCCTGTACCTCCATACATTTCTCTCTACATCCTCGTGCAATGAAAACTATGTTTTTACCTTTTTAGATTAGAGAGTTTGAATATGATTTTTCAAAATAAAAAATGACTTTTAAATTACACTATTCAGAAATTAAAAAAACTTATTGATTTTGTAATTCATAAACCATTAGGAAAAATGATTTTTAAATGCATTGCATTTGCTACAATAATTTAAGTAATTTATGTGAAGATAAATTAGGAAAAATAAATTGAAAGTGCATTATAAATTGAAAACTTATAGGTTGATATTATTGTTTTCCATAATTGAGGAACAATAAAAAACTGCATATGATTCTCGACGGTATGCATAAATGAAAAGCAGTCATTATAGCATAAATGGATTAGTTTTTATACCAATAAACGAAGAGAAAGTCAACTATAGATAATTTAAGACAGAGTAAATGTTTACATTGAATGAAAAACTTTAAAAATTATTCTATTTTATGATAACTCAATTAAACTCTTGGTAAATGTACATATCATTTAGAATAGAGTAATAATTTCCTAATTATAATATTTAATGTTAATTCCATTATAATTATTTTAGTAATTTGGTTTGTTCCAAAACTATAGTTATTTTACAGATTTAGAGTAATATTTCTAGAATTTTCCCATTCTACTTTTATTTGTTTAATGTAATATTAAACTATTTAAATAATAATTAATATATAAAAATATACAAACATGCACCCGTTCAATAATATGTTACATAAATTTGAACATAAAAATTGATACAAACTTACTGATTGAGCATCACGCAATTGCTTGAATGATAGTAAATAATGAAAATATATAATTATTATATGCTTTTTGAATGTGACTTGAACAAACATTTTCTCACATTTAGGAATTTATTAAAAAATGTAACACTCTAAATATACTAAAAATATTTCAAGATAATAACTATATGGCAAACATCTTCCAATTAATTATCAATGCCTCATACACTTTACATAATTCCAAAAAGGTATATCTATTAAATTTCATATACATACAATTTAATTACTACATTCTTCGTATATTTAAACAATCATTTTGTTAATTAGATGTTAACATTAACTCCTCTCAGAGATAACGTATTTAGAAACAAAATGTTTTCTTTTAACACTTTAATAAATAGAATAAAACTCCACGTAATCAATCAAATATCAAATCTTACACAAAAACATATTTCATTCACAGACCAACCAAATAAAAGAAGAACATAATAGAATTACTGACAAAAAAAATGAACTATTTACTCATATCACAACTATAACTAATTCATTTTTATCTATATCTTATTTTCTTAAGAGAATAATTTGAAAACATAATAAAATTTTAGTTGTTGTATAATGTTAAAGAAATATAGAAATAAGTAACATCTCCATTTTAACTATCTATAATTTATAAAATAAAACATAATAAGATTAACAAAAATATATTGTTTCAACGTATAATAAAATATATCTAAAACAACTAAAAAAAATTACTAAACGACAAATAAGAATACTCGGTGACATTATCATCCTTTATCATAGATGCTTTAAAATCTACCACTCATATGTTCACACCAAAAGTGATCATCTTAATAAGAACAAATAAACACACACAAAAAATAATAATAAGGTAAGCTAATGTGAATTTTTTTTTTCATAAAATATAGAGATATTATCATACATCACTTGTTTATTAAAACAACCATATAACATATAAAGACTCGTACTATACTCAATTATCAAAATTCAAACATTGATGTGAAATCTTGGAAGGTCTTGCACTTGTGATAGTCTCTGCTGTTCTGCAGAGTCATTATCAATGAGTTTCATCCTACCACATAGAAGATTAGTCCATTATCATATTTGAGAAAGGTAAAACTCTTATAACATTTTACAACTATCACCATATATCTCGTTTTACTATACCTGATATTAAATGATTATTATAGTAACAAGATAACTTCTAATATCTAACTCACATTAATATGTACACTAAAAAAACATTAACTTAAAATCTACACACAAAATTTTTAGAATTACACCAAACATGTACAATATTCATATTTATTAACAAACTCATTATCATTGCATACATATTTATCTATAAATTTATAATTTAAAATAACAAAATTAGTTATCCTTACCTAACTTTGAGGGAAGAAATGGACATCAACAACAAAGATAAAATATAAAATGTCCATTGAATCCATATCATTTAAGACAATGATTCAGAAACGAAGGTCTGAAAAGATAAGGAGCTTAGAGAAGTTAATTAGTTTCCATCAACTTGGTTAGAAATGTACGTTTGGAGTTCAAAATATTGCATTTGTTTTTGTGAGGTTCCCATCTTGAAAGGACCACTTTATTGCAGTTTCAGTCATCAGCTACAACAATCTGGGAAACCCTACCTCACTCACTTTACACTTTATCAACAATAATTCGCCCCTACCTTCACATTCATGGAAACACACACCATCTTCAAATCAATCAATCAATAACGCATTACAAAAAGGAACTCCTATTATCCTACACATTTTTACTGCTAATGTTAAATACCTACAACATTTTCCTGTGTGTAGGAGTAGGATAAGAAACAAGAGATAAAAAAGAAAAAGAAGCTGGATCTAATGCAATTGATTGAAAAGATGCTGAGAAAATGAGATACACCATAAATTACAAGTTAAAGTAGATGAGTGAGTCTTTATACCATTGCAATTTTTACTCTACATATCTACATGCTTGTTAATGAATTAATTCTTTTCTTTTTTATGACAAATATAAAAAAATTCAAAAAATACACAAATTTACAGAAATTGGTTTGATCTTACTGTCACATCAGTGTAGCTTTTTTTATTCGTATACTTGCTTATATAAAACTTCGTACTACAAAAATTATATTCTTTTATTTTTAATAACATTGACATTTTTTAGAAGGAATAACATTGACACTTTTAATCTTATATATCAAATTAAATCAAAGTAGAAAAATTAAAAGTTAAGCAACAAAGATCAAAATAGAAATTGTACGAAAACTTTATTGCGCAGTTAAGTGTTTGTCATTGTCATTAGACATTTCGAAATTATATAATGAAACT